>NC_080390.1:18479570-18692959 GCF_028751815.1 Salvia miltiorrhiza | reverse complement strand
ATTGCCAGTTCTATATCAGATGCTCTATTTTATGCTTCAGTACACATAACCGCACTCTGACTCGTTAAATCGTCTCATACCTCTTGTCTCAAACCTGATCGAAACAATTCTGACATCTTCTCGTTCATCTCTTCTCGATATGTGGCATACCGAACCAAGTCGCGAAACTGACGTTCGTATTCAGCTACGGTTTTATTGCCTTATCTCATATCATCAACTCTAATTCTTTCTTTATTCGGTTTCTCTTGTTGGCAAAAGTCTAAGGGAACATATATCAACCTTAGAACTAATTCTCATAACTCACAAATCATAAGACTCTTACTCAACATCATACTATTTTCTCAATTCTCATAACTCAACGTCAAAGACATATTTCATGTCTATCATCGCAACATCAGCTCAAAACTCTACTCAAGCATAGAGACTCTCTGGTCATCGTCATATAGACATATAAGAAAATTTTCTCTTTCGAGAACTCTTACTAATTGCGGGGCATAACGAAAATAAAACATCCCCTAATATTACGACGATGCTACTTCTATACTAGTCGTCATCTCAGTCTGCTATCGTGGAAAACATTATCTGCTCTAATCTGTCATCTCGATCTCCTTGAATCTGCTATTGCCTATCCTGGCTTAGCATCGCTTCTTCTCATCCTCGAATTGGTTAGCTTTTTGCATACTTGGCTAATATAAGAAAATCCATAATCGAAAAGTTGTGCTCGTCTCGTAATAATATAGTTTACGACTGCTCCCATAATTCGTGTTTCTTCCAAACACTCTTCTCGTTATACTATCCTAGTCACCTAGACATTCCTAACTCTTGTCGGATGTGGTAGGGTAATAGGATGTGATGAATAAAAATATCTGATCTTGAACAAGACGAGCTCAAGTAATGGAATGATTCCATAATAGCCAGTGCTATTTCAAGGATAATGAAGAAGTTATAATCAAGGTAAGATCAAAAGCTATAACAGAATCTAGAATAAAAACTGAGATATGATATGATAGAAGTAAATCAATACTGGAGGTAGAAACAATCCACTAAGTGGAAAATGAATAAATTGTCCACTGTTAAAGCAAGGGGTAAAGTTTTCCAACACAAACGGCTCAGGCTCAAACACAGTGGATATGGAAAAATTTTCTCAATAGCAAATAGTTCATCTCCTGTTGGAGTTCAAATGGATGCAGAAACATTTAAATACGACCAAGCGGAAAAAGGAACTTAATAAGTCTACTCTCATGACTACGTACTCTAGCGACGATACGCGCGGTCCCGGTGAAAGTACCTCTATTTCAAAGTACAATTGGTCAATAGCATCTATGCATCCCATGAAGTCTCCATAATACGTTCGTCCTATTAGGGTCATGTTTATAAATCGCGATGAAAACTCTAACTCTCGTCGTATTATCTCAACGGTTGGTTTCTCTGCTCCTCTTCTTCATCTTCTTCTCGGTTTATGTTCCTTCGGTTCCCTCTTCTTCTCGGAGGTATACTATAAAGGAAAAAGAGTTATATAACTATCGACTTCTAAACTAACCGTTCGTCGTTACAAAATACAAATCCTCGTTTTCTCACTTCACTTCTATATCTCATGTGCGATCTCAAAATTCTAAAAATTCTCGTCTACTCTATTTCTCGTCTATCATCGTTCGTAATTCTCATCAATCTCTATTTCTCATTTATCATCAAGCCTCAACATCATCATCATTCTCAAAGCTCTGATAAAGATAGTGAAACTCATTAATCATCAACATCTCTGTATATATATATATATATATAAGGAAAATTGCCTCTCTCTCGAGGTCTTTTACAAAAGTAGGATCCTATGTACAAAGGTCCTAACACTAAGATGATGCTCTAGCTATACAGGCATCATAGGTACTAAGCATCTATAGATCTATGCTATCTACACATACACACTATACTATGCTTCTCTACCTATATATATATATATATATAACAACTATGCATCTATACATATGTACGCGTCTACTAGATACACGTGATCGCTAGTCGTCGTCTCCTGAAATCCTGCTCGTCGCATCGTCAACCCCCATATCCTCACTCGGCTCCGTCTCCTCGCTCGGCTCCGACTCCTGACTCTCGTACTCGTCGAACAGTCGGTAGACGCTATCGTCGCTCGGCTCATCCTCGACGTCGGTGTCCATCATTGGACCATAAACCGGCACCTCGGGAACAGGTACCCATGTCTCGACTCCGTCGGCACTAGTATGTCGCCGCAATGGCTGGGTCCAACCATAGCCGACCATCATCTCTGGAGTCTCCTCATCGGGGTCCTCCTCATCACTATCGGAGCGTGCTGGCCGAGATCCTCCCTCCTGAGCGTCTCGATACGGTGAATATAGTATCGAGTGAATGTACGTCTGAAAGGCCAAAGTGCCTGGCTCAGGCAACGGGGCAACCCTCGGATAAGGATCGAAGGGAACATACTGTATCTCAGGCTCAGTAGAAACAATAGGCTGCGCTGACTCAACAGGTGGCAATGGCAAAGGTGTCGTCGCCGGTGTCCAAACCCAAGGCGGTAGATCAGCGCTGGGAGAAGGAATAAGTGATGCAAACGCAAACGGGTCATGCTCTATCACAGGAAAGTACGGCTCGAAGACCATCGGCTCTGAATCATTAGACTCAAGAGAAACTGGAATCGGATCAGCTGGGGGTAGAGGTGCCATCGGAAACGGCTCTTCGGGAAGTGGAGGCACAACAACTAGCTCCCCTCCTTGGGCTGGTCCCTCATACTCTCCATAAAGCGGTGCAGATGGCTCACCATCCGCGAAATAGTGGTAACTCAACATCACTATAAATCCTCGAAAATCTGTGCCCATATAACGACCAGACTCGGTCCTAAAAAAAATATACCGCGACACCAGTGAAGCTGCCCAATCCTGCCACTCGGGTGGCAGCTGTGGGACCAAGTGTGTAATGGCCTCAGCCTCTTCAATCCCGTGGATACTAGCCTCTAACCAACGACGGTGGTAAAGCGCTAGAAACTTTCCTAATGTATCGCTCTCTCTCAGTCCAGTAGATCTGAACCAACGGCGCATCGCCTCACTATATCGTCTCTGTATCGCTGCCTCTTCTCGACTCTGCATCCTGTAATATAAAATATCATGTCCATTAGAGAATGGATACGAAACTTACTTGGTACATCTCAATCAACAACATACTCGTCCTCGTTTGGTACGGTGGGGCATCGGCTATACTAGCCTCAACATCTCTCCTCGTATTCCACATCAACTGCCTCGTATCAGAATCCATCATCTCAAACAATTTCGTCCTCAAAACAATTCATAACTCATTAGTGAAACAAACTCAACTTTCAATCAAGAAAGCGACAAGAAACAACACCAACCTCTTACCTCGTATAAGCCGGAGGAGATGGGGTGCTGGGGTTTCGTTTCAAACTGACTCTCTCAAACTAGTCCAAGAATTCAAATTAGACTAGTACTCAATTTAAAAAGATATCAGTAATCAAAGGTTCAACTCAGTCAAGCAATAGACTCAGAGCAGACGACCTGCTCTGATACCACCCTGTCGCAGCCCGATTCCCGACGCTAGTAATAGCGGGGTACGAGTATCGATACGACTATTTTTAAAAGAATAAAAGATAAGAGGAATAGGTCGAACATCAAGCGGAAGCTTGCATCGAAAGGTGTTAAGGAAATCATCATAAAGGAACCCAAGGGTAAAATCGTCAATGTCGTTATAACTTTTTATTTATCAGGAATTTCACGAACAAAAACAAAACGGGTATAGCTCATTTTTCGTAAGGAAGAATAATATGCAGAGTATCGCAGCAAAAGGCGAATCGATTATATGTATGAAGACATATAACCATGAGTACATTGCTTAAATTCAAAAGAAAATCAAAGTATATATATATCAATCATCAAGATTTTATCGTCAAAATGGAAATGCGATAAAGTAAATACATCCTCTAACAATTCCCCACCAGCACCAGTCCAATCTCGCTCCTCGCTTAGTCTGCACATTTAGAAATACATGCAGGGCGTGAGTACATAATACTCAGTGGGCAAACGCCGAAAAACAAGGAAAGTGCTCTTAGAGCTATAAGTTTGAAGCTTGCCACATCTCAGCAATACACAGAAATAAGTTAGCATAAATGAATCTGTGCATGCAGTTTTCATAATCAACATCATAAATAAGTGTCTGCAGACAAAGTAATCGACATGTATGTACCGCATCTACAACTCATCATTATATTTAAGGTACTGAGAAGTAGGCCTCCCTCACAAGTACCGTGACCGGCCGACCCGAAGACGGCTCACAGTCACCTCTGTGTACACAACCCCGCTTGTAGCAGGATCTGAATTCTTCTCATCTCATCAGTAGAGGGTAACATACAAGCTCAACATCAAAAATTGGCAAGCTCAAATTTTCATGGTGTTTGGGTATCAAAAACCCCTCGAAAACAGTAGGTCAGTGCGTCATGAAAAACGACTCCGAATCATTCACACAAGCAAACATGCTCAACTCAACATTTCTTCAAAGCAAACTCATCAAAGCTCATTTTAAGCATTTAAAGCACTTAAAAACATTCAAGTACAACACAAATACTCATAGTACTCAATCTCGACTCTTTTCTTTCATCATAAACTCAAATCTCATGGAAAACGTCTCAACGAACATATCAAACAAATTCTCTTTTCATTCTCATGCTCAAAGTTACTCAATTACTCAAACATGATCTTTCACATCATATAACTCATTATTCACATATTTATTCTCTTTTTATCATGTAAACTAGATTTTAATGAAAATCCATGTATCAACATAAAACTCTTAACAAAACATGGCAAAAGTTCACATAATGATCATAGAGCAATTTGGACCTCATTTTACCAAGCATCAAACTCACTTCATATAAGAACTCAAAACTCATACAAACTAAACTAAGTCAAAATTTTATTTAGCCTACAATAGACTTAATCAAAGATGCAAAGACACTACTATCATGCTTAAAAACATATATCTTAAGCCAAAATCACTTAATAACACATAGACCAAAAAGTCCTAATTTTTACTAAACTAAACTCTTTGAAAATTTATAAACACATATGGATCTTTAACCCATTCATAGATCTATCATTTTTAACCAATTAATCTCACATATAAATCATCAATTCACAAATAAGGGCATGTATACACATATCCCTAATTTTATTAAACTAACTCACATCCAAATCATCAATTGACATCATATACCCAAATTACTCCATCAATCATCATCATATACATCTCATGGACTCATCTACATCATCAATTCATCATTTAACTCATTGACTCAAAAGTTCCCATTTTTGGGTAAACTAAATTCCATCGGATTTTCACATCTCAAGTCACATACTTCACAACACACATCAAACATCAACATACCTCATGTAAATCTCATTTTTCACCCCAAATCAAGAAAAGAAAAAGAAAATTTTTTGAAGGGGTGAAGACCCACTTTTTCGAAAATTTAAGAAATAGGGAGGGGGTGATTTTCTTGCTTCAATATTTCAAGAATACACACACAACATCCTTCAAGCAAGATTTATGGAAAAACATGGTCACTTACCCAAGTTTCTTACCAAAGTTCACACTTTCTCACTCTAACTTTGGTGTTCTTCTTCAAGGATTCTCTTGATTATAAGTGGCTAGAATGTGTTTATGGAAGATTTTAGAGTGGATTGAGGTGTTTGGTAATATTTTTGGAAGCTCCGAAGGTCTTCTTCAATGGAGGAAAATGGAGGAAAGTGAGAGGTGAGGGAGAGGGAGAGAAGGCCGAAAATGGTGAGTGAGGGAGAGAGAAAATATTTGGTGAGATATGAATTGATCTTGCTAATCTTTGGAAGATTTTGAGATCTTATGAAATATTTGGCAATTAATGCTTTGATCTCTCTCTCACTCTAATCTTTAAACTTCTCTCTCTAATCTCTACACTCTCAATCTCTACTCTCTCAATAAACACACTCTCAATCTCTACTCTCTCAATCTCTACACTTGGCAATTTGTGGAATTTAGTCATATGGTAGAGAAATTAAAATAAAGTGTGAGAAGGGTGATTAAATATTAATCACAATAATTATGGAAATATTACTCATAATAAAATACCATAGCATAATTATTCATGTGATCAAATAAAATAATTATAGCACTAATATTAGTGCACTCACTCAATTATAATATTCCTCTTCGTAGGAAAAATAATTTAAAAATATTATGCTAGGAAAAATTTCCATAAACCGGCATCATTCGATTTCTCGGTAAAAATAAACCGCACTTGCTTTGGAAACTTAATTAAAATTCCAAGTGCTAAAGTCTCAAATAAAAAATCATAATAACTTGGTCATAATGACACACGTCACAGAAATCACATAATCAATCAGTCACGTAACTTCACATAACATCACATCAAAGCAGTCGGCAAATACAAACAACTAGACGTCTCTCAGACCGACTTTAATTATCAAGGTTTCTCACTCTTTCTTCCTCGACTCTATTTCCAACTCATTATTCCTATTTTCTTAATAGGACAGTCAAACTCTAATAATTCGGTATCCGGTAACTCTATTCCCGGTAGTTGGAAATAAAATAAAATCTCAGCTCAGTTCAATCAGCATCTCCATCTCAACTCATTTCTCAAATCTCATCACTCTAAATCCATCATCGGTTTATTCACTCGTATCTCTATTTAAAAGACAATCTGTCTTGTCTGCTCATAAAAAAAAAGTTTCGTATTTCGACATCTCAGTACTCTCATTAGTGTTAAGACACTATTTCTCAACATAGGGAAAAGTACGGGGTGTTACACTTAATTATGATGTTTATGGTTAAAACTGCTTGCACAGGTTCTTTTAAGATATAATTCATGTGTATTGCTGAATTGTGGCAAGTTCAATTTATAGCTCTATGAGCAGCTTTGTTTTTCGGCGATATGTCCACTGAGTATTTATGTACTCACGCCCTGCATGTATTTCTAAACGTGCAGGATAAACGGAGGGGGAGTATGGTGCGGTGCTGGTGGAGAATGTTTCGGGTTGACGTTTTCTTTCTCTATCGTATGTCTGTTTTGTCGATAGAGCTTTGATATGAAGTTATGTTAAATAGAGTTTGATGTTTAAGATACTTAATTTCCTTTGAAAATCAAGCAATACACTCACGGTTATATGTCTTCATACATATAATCGATTCGCCTTTTTGCTGCGATACTCTGCATATTATTCTTCATTATGAAAAATGAGCTATACCCGTTTTGTTTTTGTTCGTGAAATTCCTGATAATAAAAAAGATATAACGATGTTGACGATTTTACCCTTGGATTCATTTATGATGATTTCCTTAACACCTTTTGATGTGAGCTTCCGCTTGATGTTTGACCTATACATCTTGTCTTTTATTCCTTTAAAATAGTCGTATCGATACTCGATCCCCGCTATTACTAGTGTCGGAATCGGGCTGCGACATTATGTGTGTATGATTTATTGATATCAATTTGCCTTCCAACTTATGATTCATGATTCCTGGTGCTTATTCTCTTGTGAATTATCTGATCAATGATTTACATGTCTAGCTGTTTAGTTTGAGTCTTGAATGTGATAATTGTTCAGCCGATTCAGGAATGCATGATATAGTGTTAGCCTTGAGTCTTGAATGCGATAGGTGAAGCTATTCTTTATGTGCTATTTGGAGTTAATTTATTCCTTGGAGTCTTGAATGCGAAAAGGGGTTAATTAATCTACGTTCATAGGTGTTCGTTAGAGAAGCTTGTGAACAATATAGTGATCTTTCATCAGCGTTGGATTAAAATTGGTAATTGAATCAATAGGTTAAATGCATGTAGTTGATTAGTAAAAGTACATCCCTAGGGTCAGAGTTTTCTTATATTTGAGTTAATTATCATAGTTTATATGCTATTTAGTTTTTATTTGTTTAATCTTAGTTCGTAAATCACCTTCATAATTGTTTTACCTGTATACTGTTAGTGTCTGTTTAGGAAATAGATAGAGTAATTTCGTTTTACAGTCTCTGTGGATACGATACTCGGTTACTGATTATTTGCTACAATTGCACCGTGTTAGTTGCGGTATTTGTTGCTAAGAAATTAATGATTAGTCTCTTGTTGTTGCAAGCAATGAAATTAATGATTAGTCTCTTGTTGTTTCAAGCAATGAAATAAGCTTGATTGTCATTATTTTTACAGTCTTATTTCTGTTTCTTGAGTGATTGTTCAAGCTTGTATGTGTCTCACTATAACTTGTCTTGGTTTCTCCCTCGAGGCCACATAGTGTGCTTAATAACTTTGAGATGATAGAAGGCCGTGTTTGCTAGCCTATATATCCCATATTTGTCCTATTACAATATATGATCCTAGTTCACCCCTTTGAGCCTTTTATTTTCCATTTTATTTGGTTTAGCCGTGGGTGGGAGCTTGGAGATTGTTGTTATGGGGTAGTTGGTTTGTGGAGATGTGTGTTTATGGATTATGTACTTTGATCTTGATTGAAAAAATTCTAGTACCCTACAAGTCGTTGAAAAAAATCCTAGTACCCTACAAGTCGTTGAAAAAAAAAAGGAAAAGAAAGAGAAAAAAAGAAAAGAAAAGTGAGAAAAGAATTGAAAAAATGGGTACATATGATGCTTTAGAAAGTCATAATATCATGAGAATTAATTATTGTGTTGTGATGGATTTTGTATTGGAAATTTGGTTTTTGTGATAGGTGGATGATTGTTGAGTTAGAATGTTATAAGGTTGGTGATTGTGCTACATTGAGTATTTATTAGTCACTTAGCCAAATATATCCTACCCTACCAAAGAGCCTACATTACAACCCTCAATAAAGACCTTTTTGATCTTGGTTATAGGAGCACACATTGTTGGGAATCTTGTGGAATATCCTAACCCTTGTTTTGATGATACCAAAATTCATAGGACTTAAATGTAATAAACTAGAATCGTTTTGAACTCAAGTGTTAGAGTTCGTTTCTAGTTTAGTTGCGGTGTTGAAGACTGAAGACTGAAGAACGAAGACTGCAGATACCAACTGAAGTATCAGTTGAAGAATCAGTTGAAGACTGATTATTTAATGCGCAAAGGACTGATACTAAAGTCAAGTATCAGTTGAACATTCCTCCTAGGACTGATCTTCCAACATTCAGAGAAAGCCACGTACACACAAGTACAGCCGCATTAAATGCAGAGATCTCAGAATATCTTATCTCTGCAGAGGTCATTCCTATCTGGTGGTTACTTTTCAGAGATGTCACATCTCCTGTCCATCAAAGAGAGCCGTTTCCACACAGACAAGGAACCTCGAAGATTGAAGCCTCAGCCCAAATTCGAGTTGCTCTCCAACGGAAGAAATCTTGAGGACGATTTACGCCAACGGATCTATTTAGGAGTTCTCCTACAAATAGCGCTCGAGGATCACTTCAACCTTCACCGATTCAACGACATAAGCTGAAGCTCTGCCCAAATTGCTACTCAGCCTAAAGCTTAACCGCCCCAAAGCTTGAATCGAAGAAGAGAATTCCAAAGCCAAAATTAGTCACTACTGATTACATACATTCTCTTAGACCCTAGGCATATATCTGTTTACCCAGAAGCCAAAGGTCAAACTTGCTTCAAAGAACTTGTTCTTTGTAAGTATAGTTGGCACTCGTTCAAACCTCCCCCCATAAGAGTGTTTGAGTGGTTCGGAGTTCAGGAAGGTACTCTGAACTCTGAGTGAAAAGTCTGAGCACGAGGTGTGCTTAGCAGGGAAATCCTACGCGAGGTGTGTGGGTGCTGAAGAAGGGTTTTCTTCAGTTTACGGTTGTGTGCACCAGGCAAGCACACGGGTACGGTTTGCAGTGCACCAGTGAAGCACTTGCGGAGTGGATTGTTGGTCTGATCAACCAGCCGTGGATGTAGGAAAGGGTTTTTCCGAACCACGTAAAAGTCTCTGTGTTGTTTACAGCTTTCAGTTTTACATTCTTACGTGTGCTATTTCTATTGATAAAACTGAACACTGAATAACAGCAAAGAGAAACCTTAATCCAACAACCTGCTCCACCGAGGCTATTACGAAACTAAGTTTAATTTCCGCTGCGTATGATATCAATCTGACTGAACTATTCTCTGATAGTAAGGAAGAGTGATATCATCTCTATCTTTGCAAACACGACTGAAGCCCTTACTTGGATCAGTTAAGTTCCAGTAACTTAACTGATAACTCATTACTGAAGAGCATTCAGTATCAGTCGTCAACCCTGTTGGTCAAAACTGATTTCTGTAAAACAGGAGTCCTTGTTTGCGTGCAAAGTTTCGTTTTGATCTCTGACTGAGATCCCTCTGATTGAGGTCAGTAGATTAAGTTGAAAATAGCCTATAGGTGTATTCTCCCCCCCCATACACCTATTCGAGACCCTCAGGACCTAACAATTGGTATCAGAGCAGGTTGTTCGCAAGAACTATCTGCATCTGATTAGGTTCTACTTGAACTAGATCATTTTTCTTAAAGGTCTCGAAAAAGTTTTACTCTTTCTTTTTGTGCTTGCTATTTGCTCTATCTGCTGCTATCTGTTCTCTCTTTTTTTATGGAGACTAATCACAACAGATTATCTTCTCTACCTATGTTTAGTATTGAAAAATACGACATATGGATGTTTCGGCTTGAAAGCTTCCTCACCGCCCAACATTGCCGAATGTGGGAAGTCATCACCAGCGGACCAATCACCATCACCGAAACTGTCAAAAGGGTTCCTAATGATCTCCATCAGGATCCTTACGATGAGGTCCAGCCCAAGTCAAAGGCAGACTTCACCACAGAAGAAAAGAAGCAAGATGAGGTAGACAACCTCGCCAAAAGCATCATCTCCGGCACTGTTCCCGACAAGCATGTCATGAAGATCATCAAGTGCGGAACTGCAAAGGAGATGTGGGATATTCTGGAAAGAATGTGCGTTGGTTCCGAGGAAATCAAGGAGAATAAGCTATCGATAGCTTGCCAGAAGTTCGACTCCTTCCTCATGCTCAAGAATGAATCTGTCGAGGAAATGGAACAAAGATTCAATCTCATCTTGAATGAAGTTCAATCCATTTCCAAAGACAAATACACTCAACGAGAAATCAACCTGAAGATTCTTCGAGCACTGCCACGCGGAGAATGGCAGATCTACTCAGTCGCTCATCAACATAAGCCAGGATTCAGTCAGCTCCCGACAAACAAGCTTTTCTCCGATCTCATGGAAAATGAGTTCGACCTTCTGAGAAATCTTGGTAACAAGAAGGCTGGAGGATCAGACGAAGATGGTCCATCAACCTTAAGAGGAGTTGCACTGAAAGCCTCAACTAGAGAAGGCAAGAAGCAGATCAAGGAACCAACGGAACTCAACCCAGAGGACTTCTTCAGTCAATATGCCTTGTTGACTGAAAGATTCAACAAGATGGAGTCCAAGTTCTGGAAGTACAGAAGGTTCCACAAGCAGCACTACAAAGGAAAAGAAAGAGAAGGCAACTCCAGACATTCCACAGATCGAAGCGGAGAAAGGAAGTCAGCCGCTTACGACATCAAAGATATGGAATGCTTTGGATGTAGAAAGAAAGGGCACTTTGGACATGAATGCCCTGGTCTGACTCCAACTGAGCGCAGAGAACTGAAAGCTAAGAAAGATCGTAGCTTTTCGAAGAAGAAAGCGATGGTTGCTGACGATGCTGACTCTTCCAAGGACACATCAGAATCATCCGACTTCGACAGTTCCAGCTCAGATGATGAGAGCCGAGCCCTGATGGCCAATGAATCAGAAAGCGTGGCTGACAACAACTACGACAATGGAATGAATGGCTCAGAGGTAAACTCTCACTCTAAAACTCCATTTACTGATAACTTCCTGATGCTTTCAGGAGACCACTCAGAATCTGGAGATAGCTCATCCGATGAAACTGACGAGTTTGATCAGCTCATGACTGATCACTGTCAGCTGAGGAAAATGTTCGAAGATCTCCTCAAGCAGAATCAGAAAATGGACAAGGAGATCAATGATGAACGAGCTAAGAATCAGACAATCATCTACTTTTCGGATGAAACTTTGTCTTGATCAGCTAATCATGGAGAACAGCCGACTGGAAAAAGAGCTCAGAATCTCCAACTCAGAATGTGAAAGAGCATCTCATGAAATCAAGAGGCTCAATCACAAGCTGGAAGAAACAGTCAAGAACTGCATGATGCAGTCTCCCATGATGAGCAACTTTCCATCGAAAGGACTGGTCAACAGCATCGGAGGAAAGGTTGCAGCTGTCAAAGGAAAGGATATCATGATCATTTCAAAGGACGTTCCTTCTGAAATCTCAACCTTAGAAGAATCAAGAGATCATGATATGGATGAAGTTCGCAAGCGCAGACTGATGGCTAGATCAAATGTTCCACCTCCACGAAGCTTCAGACGAGCTAAGGAGGCCCCCAACCAAATCATTCTACTGAGAAGACTGGAAAGTAGATTTCAGTCAAAGATCAGGGAAGGAACATCAGGAGCCAAGAAGAATCTTCCTCATCAATCCAGGGGGAAGAAAAGCCACATCAGTCAGAAACTGACATCCTCAGTTCAGTTTCAGAAGGAACAACATCCATGGAGACCAAGCAATGCTGAGTCCAAACGAACTGAGAGCCAACCACGACAACTAGCTACTGGACGTCAGTCAAGTCTCCAAAAGTCTGCAAAGACTCAAGTATCTCAGGGAAGATACTTCGCCGAGCAAAGAAGACCTCAACCACTCATCATACAGAACTGCTACAAGAGTGGGGCCTTCAAAAGGATTTCTCAACAGAAGAATGCTCATGTGCCACCTGAAGCGCCAACGACGTCAATCGGACATTCAACAAAGCGCAAGAGATCAGCCAGACCAACTCTGAAGCAGATATGGGTTCCAAAGGGAACTCGAGCTAACATCGAAGGACCCAAAGCTTGATTGGGTGCCTGAAGCAACTCTTCCTTGCAATTCAATGTCAGGAAACACAAAAAGAAAGAAGAGGCCAAAGCTTCAATCAGAACGTGGTATCTGGACAGTGGCTGTTCTAAGCACATGATAGGCTACAAAGAATATCTTGTTGGATTTGTATACTGAAAGCAAGAACTTTATGCTTGTATACAATGATTCCTGTTTTCACTATTCTTATCTCCTATCTGATTGTGTTCATGATTGCATATGTATGTTCTTTATCTCTGTATAAGTAGATTATATGGTGTGTTGTAGATCACAGAAGACCATATAATTGGAATAACCTTAAGAGATATAATATGATCACAGTCAAAATAACTCTAGGACAAGTTATTGGTTTAGGCTGCAGTATAGATGGAAGTAGTTTGTCTTGGCTACTTGTCTATACTGGTACGTCATTACGTATTGATAGGACCACCGTTTGAGATGTATTCTTCTATCTGACTTAAGTGAAGAATCAAGATCTCGGTGACTGATAAATCTTAATACTAATAAGTATTCAGATATATATATTAATTCGTATATCACTTTGACTTACTATGGGTGAAAGTTATATACTAACTCGAGTACTCTGTATCTTGGGTGATAACGGTTAATATATGATATTTGATTATCTGTATTAGTACCCGTATCCGGTATAGGATAATGACATCCCCTTAAGGAGCTCAATAAGGTTTATTACGCTAAACCCTACAGGTTGATTAAGTTCAGGCGTAATAATAAAGTTTGAGTGGTACTACTTAAGGAATTATTAAGAGATTAATTAATTTAAGCTGTCAGAGCTCTAATTAATTAATGGATGTCGGATATTTTAAATACGGAGATTTAATAAGTCTAAATACAAGCCCCGACTCATCACCGGCAATAAAGGGGTAAGTCAGTATCGGTTCTCTAGTGGAATGAACTGATATTTATAAATTAATTATGGTCTGGGCTGACCATGAATAAATTAATTTATTTGAGGCCCATCTTTATTCCTTGTATCTGGTCCCTGGGCTGGCCCAATGTCTCCTAGCCCAAGAAGACAGAATTTTCGGCCCTCACATGTAAAGTGGCGCCTCCTCCTCTTTTCTGTATTATTAAATACAGCTGTCAGCTCTCAGGAAAATACACTGATAAAAATTAGAGTTTTTGAGAGCAGAGGGAGGCGCAGAAACGTGTATGGTCTGTCTGTCTTGGGAATTTCCATAGCTCGTTGTCCATCCAACGTTGGGAATTGAGCGGGATACAGTCGAGAAGATCAGAGCTGGAGTCAGATTCTTTCGATGCGATCATCAATAGTTTGTGCATCCGATTCTCAAGTAAGTTTTCCTAACACCTGTGTGCAGATGTTAAATTCATAGGAGCATATTAGGATTTAATCGTTGTATGATGAATTAATAATAATCCAAGAAACGATCATCGGGCAATCGAGTATTAATTCAATTTAATATTCCTTCAATTGGTATCAGAGCCCAGGATTAATTTCTTGGCTCTATTATTAATTTGTGTACGATTAATAATGTGCGTTGTTTTTACTGCTGTTGTTCTTCGTGATTCGTTGATTCGTGGAATACGTCGTTTGACGTTGTAATCGTTTTTCACCACGAGAAAATGGAGGAACGAAATGGGGATGACGATGAATCAACAACGAGGAACGGTGTTTGGTGAGACGGAGGCGCAACGGGCACGGAGCGAGCAAGGCCGCCGGCGCCGAGGGCCGCGCGCGCACGAGCGCTTGCGCGCTGTGCGTCGTGCGCCTGGGCAGGCGCCGTGCGCCCTTGCTGCTGCTGCTCGATGCGGGTCAAGGCGAGGCAGACCAGGGCGGGCTGGGCGAGCGACAGGAACTGCCGGCAGGGGCGGTGCGCGCCCGGGGCCGCGTCTGCGCGCTGCGCGCCCAGCGGGCGGCGCACTGCTGGAGCTGCTGCCGCCCGGGTTGCCGAGTGTTGCTGCTGGAGTCGGCAAGGGGCGAGGGCTGGGCATGCTCGGGCCGTGCGCGCGCGTGCCTGCTGGCTGCGTGCTGCGCGCCCAGCGCCGCACTGCTCGGCCGTCTGCCCGGGCCACTGCTGCGCACGCTGTTTGCCCACGCCGGGGACGGGCTGCTGCCGAGGCTGGTGCTGCCGGAGCCGAGCACGAGGAGGAGACCGGCGGCGGGGCAGCCGCCGCCGTGGACTGCTGTTGCTGGCTGGAGGCGGGCGGCGCCTAGGGTTTTCCAAACCCTAGGTGGCCGATTGCTTCTCAAAAGGCCCTAGGGGGCCCAAACCCTAATTCCAACGACGGGCTTGAAGTTTTCGGGCTGTTTTTAGTTTTTGGGCCTGTTTTTCTATTTATTCTGTAATAGAATAGATGTTGGGTTTCCACGAATGGGTCACGAAGAATTTTAATTCTTTTAATACTGTTCTTTGCATGTCGTGGTTGTTAATCCCTTATGCTCTTACCTGCTTTTGCACGTCTTTGCTTGTTAATATTTGTTTATTAATTGTGCTTAGACGAGCATGCTAGTAGGTTTACCGTTTTCTTAAGCATGTTTTAGAATTCTGCGAGCATGATTTACATGTTGCGTTCTAGAGAAGCATGTTTAGGTTTATGTGCTTGAGCATGAACAAACCTTTTGAAAGAAAAAAAAAGACTAAGCTGTTTAATAATTTTTATAGTAATTAAAAATTATTTTAGACCTCCACATGCGGTCTCTAGACAAAATGATTAGCAATATGAGTAAACGTCCACCCAACGTGGCTTACTTTATATTTGTTTTCATAAGTTTGTCAGAAGAGGTTTCTATTAAAAATATTTAAACCATTAAAGTAGTGGGAGTTATGCAGTAAACGTCCACCCAACGTGGCTTACTTGTGTAATTTTCACAAGTACTTTGGAGAATGGAATTAAATAAGATAACCAAGAAAATTAAATTGAAAGCGGCATGGTCCGAGTGAGTATGCTAATTTCGAGAATTTAATTTTCAATGTTAAAATGTGGTCATTGCTTAGATATCATATCAAGTACAATGTACAACTCCCAAAGGAGTCCCTTCTTGATGATGATATGGTCTAGTTAAGGTGCCAACTATTAATTTCCTTTGTCAAAAGGTTAAGTTGACATGGATGGAAATTAAATGACTAGGTAAATAGTCTGGTTAAGGAGTTCGTGTGTAAACGTCCACCCAACGTGGCTTGCACATGGGATTCTTTGAGCCGTTGGAGGTTTCATTAATATTATTTTATCAAAAGGTTACAATATTATTGTTACGAACTATATGTTTTTCATGTTCTTACATGTTTATTTGTTTACTTTCAGATATGTCTATGTCTCCGATTATTAACATTCTAGCAAACAATCCTCTCATCGGTCCTAATTACACCGAATGGAAACGCCATATTATGTACATACTTGACGCTGATGAGCACAGTTTTGTGCTTACCACTCCACGTCCCGCGGCCTTAACTGATGAGTCGACTGATGCGGAACGTGAGGCGCATAAGAGGTGGCACAAGTCGAATAATATGGCCAAGTGCTATATTATGATGACTATGTCGCAAAATTTGCAACTCCAGCATCAGGTCATGGATGACGCAAGCGACCATCATGTTAAACCTCAGCGAGGTTTATGGGAAGTCCGAGAGGTCTGCTCGCTTTAACTTGATGAGAGAAATCTTATCTTGTAGGATGAGCGAGGGCAGTCCTGTGCACGATCATGTCATGCATATGACAAATCTGTTTGACAGGCTTGATCTGCTAGGAGGGGGTATCGAAGGCGAAGCCAAGGTCGATATCATCCTCAATACTCTCCCCCAAAACTTTTGAGCACTTCCGTCTCAATGTCGTTATGAGCAAAGTCAACTACACTCTTAATGAGTTGTTGAATGCTCTAGTTGCGGCAGAGGGAGTGATGGGCCGTGGGAAAGAGGTCCTTGTTGCTGCCAAGGGATCTGCTTCTTCGTCGAAAGGCGGGAAAAAGAAGTGGAAAGGTCCAAAGGGCAAGCATGACCATGAGGCTAGTGGGAGCGGTAAAGCCAAAGCAGATGGCCCTACCGGCGGCGTGAAGAAGCCAACGGGCAAGGGAAGTGCTTCAAATGCGGCAAGGTTGGGCATTGGAAGAAAGATTGTCCAGTGCTCAAGGCAAAGGGACAAGGTACGTCACAAGTTTTAGTAACTGAAACATGTTTAGCTTCGTTTTCTACTCATTCGTGGGTAGTGGATACGGGGGCAACTGACCATGTTTGTTACACCTTGCAGGGCTTCAAGCCAACAAGGGAGCTAGCAAGTGATGAGATCACCATCTCCATGGGCAATGCGTCGAAGGTCGCAGCTGTTGCTATTGGAGATTTATCTTTATGTTTTGGTGATGACATTTTAGTTTTGAGAGATATTTTGTATGTGCCGGAGTTTCGGCGGAACATAATTTCTGTTTCAAAATTGTTTTTGAATGGATATTCTGTTATTTTTGATAGGGGTGTTTCTATCATGAGAGATAACAAGACTATTTGTTCTGGAATTTTGAACAACTCTCTCTATACTATTACATGTCCAATTAACAACTCTGTCCATGTTGCATCTACATCACAAATCCTTCCAAATCCGAATAAGAGGAAGTATTATTCTCATGAACAATATATACATACTTGGCACCTAAGATTAGGCCACATCAATCTAAATAGGATCCAAAGGCTCGTTTCAAATGGAATCTTGAAAGACTTTCAAGCGGTTCCATTTAGAACCTGCGAATCCTGTATAGAGGGAAAGATGACGGCAAGGTCTTTTAAGGCAAAGGGGAATAGGGCCTCGCATGTGTTAGAATTGGTTCACTCTGACTTGTGTGGACCAATGTCCACTAGAGCTCGTGGAGGGTATGAGTACTTCGTCACTTTCATTGACGATTACTCAAGATATGGGTATATTTACCTACTTCAACGCAAGTCTGAATGCTTTGAGAAATTCAAAGAATTCAAGGCAGAGGTGGAGAAGAGAACGGGTAAATCTATCAAGTCATTGCGGTCTGATCGCGGTGGCGAATACCTCGGGAACAAGTTTTTGCAATACTTGTCAGATTTTGGGATTACATCCCAATTGACTGCACCGGGTACTCCCCAACAGAACGGTGTAGCAGAGAGAAGAAACAGGACTCTTATGGAAATGGTACGATCTATGATGAGCTATGCATCATTGCCTATTTCGTTTTGGGGATATGCCTTGGAAACAACAGTTTATTTGCTGAATCGGGTACCGTCCAAATCAGTTCCTAAAACTCCTATTGAGTTATGGTCAGGGCGCAAGCCCAGCTTGAATCATATAAAGATATGGGGTTGTCCTGCATACGTGCTAGACAAGGAAGCGAAGAAATTGGAGCCGAGATGCGAACTAATGATGTTTATAGGATACCCTAAGAAAACGAAAGGTGGTTATTTTTATAATCCGAAGGATCAGAAAGTGGTTGTTAGCACCAACGCACGATTCTTGGAACACGATTATCTAGATAATCACAAGTCTAAGTCCGAGATTGTCCTTCAAGAAATCGAAGGCAATGGACAGGCGATTCCATTACCCCAGCCAAGTGTGCAAGTGAATGCACCACAAGACACTGCACGAACCATTGTCACAGCTGTACCACCACCGCTTCATCGTAGTGGGAGGGTTGTAGTTCAACCCGATCGATTTATGTTCTTGGGAGAATCTTCGGATCTTCTTCCTGTTGATGAACAAAAGGATGTCGACCCCAGATAACTATAGACAAGCGATGAAAGATCAAGATGCAGATTCTTGGTACGAAGCCATGGTTTCTGAAATAGAATCCATGGGTGCTATGGATGTATACGAGAAAACCGAACTACCAGATGACTTCTTAGCTATAGGTAGTAGGTGGGTATACAAGAGAAAGAGAGATTCGGATGGCGAAGTCGCAGCTTTTAAAGCTAGACTGGTGGCGAAAGGCTATACCCAGGAACAGGTATAGATTATGATGAGACCTTTTCGCCGGTTGCCATGCTCAAGTCTATCCGAATACTCCTTGCCATAGCAGCCCACATGAACCTTGAGATTTGGCAAATGGATGTCAAGACCGCTTTCCTAAACGGTTTCCTTGAAGAAGGAAGGGACATCTACATGCAGCAACCTGAAGGGTTTGTGAAGAAGGGCGAAGAGCATCTTGTATGGAAGCTTAAAAAGTCCATTTATGGACTTAAGCAAGCTTCAAGGTCATGGAACAAACGTTTTGACGAGGTTATTAAATCCTATGGATTTACTCGTTGTGAGAACGAAAGTTGCGTGTACCGTTTAGATGCCAATGGTGACGTGGTTTTCCTTGCACTTTATGTAGATGATATCCTCCTCATTGGCAACAATGTTGAGCTATTATCAGACATAAGAAGTGGTTATCCGAACAGTTTCAAATGAAGGACTTAGGAGATACAGCGTACATCATGGGGATCAAGGTCGTTCGTGATCGCCAGAAAAGGATGTTGAGCTTATCTCAAGCGTCTTACATTGATACTGTGATTGCTCGTTTTAGCATGCAAAATGCCAAGAAAGGCTTGCTACCTTTTAGACATGGCATTCCTTTGTCTAAGGACATGTGTCCTAAGACGCCTAGTGAGGTTGAGGAGATGAGGAAGATACCCTATGCTTCCGCCGTAGGTAGCCTCATGTATGCGATGCTATGCACGAGATCTGATATTTGCTATGTCGTTGGCATGGTTGCAAGATATCAGTCGAACCCTGGACCAGGACACTGGACTGCGGTAAAGCATATTCTCAAGTACCTGAAGCGGACTCGAGATTATAGGCTAGTTTACCAGTCAGACAGTCTATTTCCTTTGGGTTACACCGATTCGGATTTCCAGGCTGACCGGGATAAGAAGAGATCTACCTCTGGTTATGTGTTTACCTTGGGAGGTGGAGCCGTATCATGGCGGAGTGCAAAGCAGAAGTGCATTGCAGACTCCACCATGGAAGCCGAATATGTAGCTGCTTCGGAAGCTGCTAAGGAGGCTGTATGGTTCCGGAACTACCTCTTGGATCTAGGAGTGGTCCCTAATTTGCTTAAGAGTATCATAATTTATTGTGATAACTCGGGTGCAGTGGCAAATTCTAAGGAACCCAGGAGCCACAAGGCGTCAAAACACATAGAGAGAAAGTACCATATCATACGAGAAATCGTAAACATAGGAGATGTGCTAGTAGAAAAGATTAATACATTGGAGAACCTAGCTGATCCTTCACGAAAAGCTTACCGCAAAAGACCTATGAGAAGCATGCTCGAGGGATGGGATTGCGGTTGATGCCACCCACTTAGAGAAAAACTTTCAGTATAAGTGGGAGAGATGAAGTGAAGTTTTTGTAATAGCTAGTATTTAGACACATTGTATACTAAAAGTTTTGCTTTAGTATAAGTGGGAGATTGTTGGATTGTATACTGAAAGCAAGAACTTTATGCTTGTATACAATGATTCCTGTTTTCACTATTCTTATCTCCTATCTGATTGTGTTCATGATTGCATATGTATGTTCTTTATCTCTGTATAAGTAGATTATATGGTGTGTTGTAGATCACAGAAGACCATATAATTGGAATAACCTTAAGAGATATAATATGATCACAGCCAAATAACTCGAGGACAAGTTATTGGTTTAGGCTGCAGTATAGATGGAAGTAGTTTGTCTTGGCTACTTGTCTATACTGGTACGTCATTGCGTATTGATAGGACCACAGTTTGAGATGTATTCTTCTATCTGACTTAAGTGAAGAATCAAGATCTCGGTGACTGATAAATCTTAATACTAATAAGTATTCAGATATATATATTAATTCGTATATCACTTTGACTTACTATGGTGTGAAAGTTATATACTAACTCGAGTACTCTGTATCTTGGGTGATAGCGGTTAATATATGATATTTGATTATCTGTATTAGTACCCGTATCCGGTATAGGATAATGACATCCCCTTAAGGAGCTCAATAAGGTTTATTACGCTAAACCCTGCAGGTGATTAAGTTCAGGCGTAATAATAAAGTTTGAGTGGTACTACTTAAGGAATTATTAAGAGATTAATTAATTTAAGCTGTCAGAGCTCTAATTAATTAATGGATGTCGGATATTTTAAATACGGAGATTTAATAAGTCTAAATACAAGCCCCGACTCATCACCGGCAATAAAGTGGTAAGTCAGTATCGGTCTCTAGTGGAATGAACTGATATTTATAATTAATTATGGTCTGGGCTGACCATGATAAATTAATTTATTTGAGGCCCATCTTTATTCCTTGTATCTGGTCCCTGGGCTGGCCCAATGTCTCCTAGCCCAAGAAGACAGAATTTTCGGCCCTCACATAAGTGGCGCCTCCTCCTCTTTTCTGTATTATTAAATACAGCTGTCAGCTCTCAGGAAAATACACTGATAAAAATTAGGGTTTTGAGAGCAGAGGGGGCGCAGAAAGTAACGTGATGGCTTTCTGTCTTGGGATTTCCATAGCTCGTTGTCCATCCAACGTTGGGAATTGAGCGGGATACAGTCGAGAAGATCAGAGCTGGAGTCTGATCATTCGACGCGATCATCAATATTGTGCATCCGATTCTCAAGTAAGTTTTCCTAACACCTGTGTGCAGCTGTTAAATTCATAGGAGCATGTTAGGATTAATCGTTGTATGATGAATTAATAATAATCCAAGAAACGATCATCGGGCAATCGAGTATTAATTCAATTTAATATTCCTTCATATCTATCTCAGTATGTTGAGAAAGCTGGATCCAAAGTTTGCATTCGGAGACAACTCAATCGGAGAAACAAAAGGCTACGTGTGCTCAACATGGGTAACGCCAGTATCAGTAATGTTAGCTTTGTTTCTGGTCTTAAACATAATCTGTTGTCTGTGAGTTCAATTTTGTGAACAGTGGTTTCACAGTGAAGATCAAGAAGGATGAATTCACTGTTAGAAACAATCAAAAAAGGTGGATTCTGAAAGGATTCAGACAGGGAAGTCTCTACGTCGTTTCTTGGGAAGACTAGCCCACCAGAAACGTGCCTCATCAGCAAGAGCAAGCTCGGAGCTCAATTGGCTATGGCACAAGAGACTCACCATCTCACTTCAAGACGATCAACAAACTTGCTAAACATCAACTGGTAGCCAGGCCTTCCCTTCTATTGCGTTCCAGAAGAAGCAAGAATGTGAAGCATGCCTCAGAGGCAAGCAGACGCGGACATCTTCAAGTCAAAATCAGACACTCCTCTGAAAGGATTCATGCACTCTACTTCACATGGATATATTTGAGATTGGCCCCGATCACTCCAAGAAGCTACAACGGTAGGAAGTAGATCACTGGAGGTATCTTCTTGGGGTTATCTTTCCTCTTCAAGAAGAAAGAGACACTGGAGGAACTCAGCCAAAGTCATGCCTGAAGAAGACTAAGCGTTGAAAAGGAAAGTCCAACATCATCAGCATCAGATCAGATCGTGGGACTGAAGTTCCCTCAATACTGTCATTAGTAAGTATTGTGAATGAACCAAGGAATCAGTCATCAAACTTCTGGCAGCCAGAACTCCATCAGCAGAACGGAGTTGCAGGAAAGCAAAAAACCCGGTCTCTAAGGAAGCAGCAAGGACGATGTTAGCCGAGTCAAAAACTCCCCTTGAAGTTTTGGGGCCGAAGCAGTCAACAATGCATGCTACACGCAGAATCGCTCCTTCCTCACATCAGAGACATGGAAGAACTCATGCGAGTATGGAAGAACAGAAAGCCATCGATTGCCTACTTTCATGCTTTTTGGTTCTAAGTGTTCATTACACAACAATGATACAGAAGAGGTTGAACACTTTCGATAGCAAGGCTGATCCAGGAGTCTTCCTTGGATACTCTGGAACAGAACGTTCAAGCAAAGCCTATCGAGTGTTTAATACTCAAACTCTTTGTGTGAAGAAACACCTCATGTGATCTTTGATGAGTCTACAGATGGGTTTCAGGGAACAAGAAGCTGAAAAGTGTGTTCAAAACACTGAAGGTTCCAGAGCTGAAATCCACAACACTGAGCCCACTACTATCTTGATATGGGGACCAGGCAAAGATGAAGATACTGAGATGCTTCAGTATCAGAAGATCAACCGAAGGTCTGAAGTTCAGACTGGAGCCAATGCAGACGGCATCAGTCAAGGGGGAACTCCAGTTGCTGAAGTTAGAGTTGAACGCGCAGAAACCGCCCCAGCTCAACTCACCCCTGCTCCAGAAGGTGCTCAACCCCCAGAACCATTCTGACCGAAGAAAGCCCCACCTTCACATGAAGAGATCAAGAAGTATCGAAGATGGTTTGAACTCCACTCAAAGGAGAACATCATTGGAGAACCATCAGATGGCGTCAAGACTCGGAGATCAATGTGCCAACCTCGTCTTCGACATCAATCAGAACTGCATCAATGAAGATAAGAATTTCAGTTGTTTCTTATCAACTACAGAGCCCAAGGATATTGAAGAAGCTCTGAAGTCTACTCAGTGGGTCATCGCAATGCCTAGAAGAACTCATGAATTCAACCGGAATTCAGTTTGGGAGCTTGTGGATCGACCAGACGATGCAAAGGTGATTGGCTTGAAATGGATTTTCAAGAACAAGAAAGACGAAGAAGGAAACGTTGTGAGAAACAAAGCAAGGCTAGTGGCTAAAGGATACAGTCAAGAAGAAGGAATCGACTACGACGAGACGTTCGCCCCAGTTGCCAGATTGGAAGCAGTCAGACTCTTCTTAGCCTTCGCAGCTCACAAAGGTTTCAAGGTACACCAAATGGATGTCAAGTGTGCATTTCTCAATGGAGTGCTCACAGATGAAGTCTATGTAGAACAACCTCCAGGGTTTGAGGTTGCTGGACCAGAAAAGGTGTACAAGCTGAAGAAAGCGCTCTATGGGTTGACGCAAGCACCAAGAGCGTGGTATGATACTCTCTCGGAGTATCTGGTTGAACAAGGCTTCAAAAAGGGATCTGTGGACAGAACTCTGTTCACTCTCAAAGAATGAGAAGATCTCTTGCTTGTTCAGATTTATGTCGATGACATAATCTTCGGATCCAAATCCGAACGCATGTGCAAGAAGTTTGCTGACATCATGACCAACAAATTTCAAATGTCCATGATGGGAGAAATGAATTTCTTTCTCGGATTGCAAGTCAAGCAGACCAACGAAGGAATACTGATCAGCCAGTCCAAGTATGCCAAGGAACTGATAGCTACGTTCGGTATTCAGCACATGAAGTCAGTCAAGATCCCAATGAACACAAACTGGAAAGTTGATCCAGATTCAGAAGGAAACTCTGTCTCTTCGAAGAAGTACAGAGAAATCATTGGATCTTTGCTGTATTTGACTGCGAGCAGACCAGATATCGCATTTGCAGTCGGGGTATGTGCAAGATATCAATCAGATCCTAAGGAAGCTCATTTGGATGCAGCAAAGCGGATTCTGAGATATCTAAAAGGCACGCCCAATTTAGGATTGTGGTATTCAGCAGACGACGACATCAAGCTCACCGGATATTCAGATTCAAACTTCGATGGATGCAAGCTTGATCGCAAATCAACCTCCGGAACATGTCAATTCCTAGGCAACAAGCTCATTTCTTGGTTTTCAAAGAAGCAGACTTCAGTCGCCACCTCTACAACTGAAGCTGAATATGTTGCTGCCGGAAGCTGCTGCTCACAAATCCTGTGGTTAGTCCATCAACTAAAGGACTATGGGATCGACGAAAAGGAAGTTCCTATCTATTGCGACAACTCCAGTGCTATTGCAATCTCCCAGAATCCAGTTCACCACACCAGAGTAAAGCATATTGAAATTCGACATCACTTCATTCGTGATCATGTCGAAAAGAAGAATGTCTCTGTGGAATGGATTCCCACTGCTATTCAGAGAGCGGACCTGCTGACCAAGGCTCTTCCAGAAGAGAGGTTCAATGATCTATGTGCAAAGATCGGCCTCATCAACCCTGAAGAGTGATGCTGTGTTTGAAGATCTTCTCAAACAGTCATGCTGACTGGTGGTCAACCAATTGATGATTCAACGATCGCCAACATGGAATGCAATGAAGTCTGAACGCTCATCTGAAGAAGAAGTCATCCTGATGAAAACAACCAGGATCAAGTGGTATCAACTGACTACGATGTTCAGTTGATCAGTAGGTATTTTAAATGCTTGCTCTTTCAAAATCAGTTATTTCAGTTAAGAGCTTTAAGTTTTTAGTTCAAAATCTTATCTCTAACTGATCAGTTTCTTTCAAAAATAAAAAAACTTTAACTGATTGTTGGAAATTGTTGGAAAATGGAATATCCGAGAAGGACAAGATTTTTATAAAGTGAAAATCTGTTTTGATTAAACTTGTCCTGATCTTATTGCCAAAAATCTTTCCAACCTTTTTGCCTCTGCAATAAAATTTCTTGAAAAGCTCATTGACATGACAGAATGTTATGATGCCTTTCAACTTTTTGAAGACGCAGTCCCTCGCAGTGACGGCGGACGCGAATTTTCTCTTCAATTGCATTTTAGGCACAGTTTTCGAAAAACCTTTCATCTTCTTACATGGTTCAAATCTTGTCTATTTATACCATGCTGTCTTCACAATTTTTCTGCATCAACTAACAACTCTCCACAGCCTTGACTGTGAGAAAAATTTTCAATCTTTCCAAAAGTTGCAAAGAAAAATTGTTCCGACTAAAGGAGAAATCTATGACTGCAAAGTCATGGAGTGGAAGAATGACGCTCACATACCTGGTCTTCACCGGACCCTTCCACTGGATCTCAACGTCTCTCCGGCGTCAAAGTTTGCTCTGCCCTCACTTGTATCCAGCGAAGCGAGTGTCTTCCATTCTCATGCATGGCGCCAAGAAGCTTTATCGCTTCTGGAGGAGATATTCCTTATCGCATATGTTGCGCTCCTCCCTGGCTTGCAACACACAACGGGACCTCTCTCGTTGTTGGCCAGCATCTTCAGCCGCACCTGGTCTATTCTTCACAGACCCAGGGTCGGCGAATCGACGGTGTTAGTCTTCTCAGCTGCCACCGCTTCGATTCTTCCTTCTCACGTCCATTCTTCTCTCCTTTCCTTCTTTCCAATTCACGAACCTGATCTTCACCTCATAAGGCAGCCCTCTCCTTCTTCCAAGGCAGCCTTCTTCTTTCTTCCGCCTTCTACACTTTCTTGACCTACTCCACTTCTCCGTCTCCTCATCTCCTCACCTCCCCACTGGCGTTCTCCTCTTCTGTTTATCCGGACTCACTCTGTTCTCAAATCTTCTCACGAGCTTCTGAGACTAGGAGTTGGGTACCGTCTGATCATAGCCTCCATCGTCGGCTCTCTTTTTTATGTTGCCAAAAAGGGGGGAAAGTCAGAAGTCAGAGAGAAACCTTATCTTGAGGTTGCTCCTGTCCTCTAACTCTTGACTGATGATGGAACAGCAAAGGATCACCAGAAGTTGTAAGGATGACGTTTCAGAAGAGACCTCAATTCAATGGAACACAAGTGAGAGTGGAACAAGCTTAGGAACATGAAGACACGAAGACAGAAGATGAAGATCAAGAAGTTCAAGGCGCAGTCAAGCAGACTGCTGGAGTCCATGGGTTTCCCATGTTGTTTTTGTTTTTCTTTTTACTCCAATGTAAGTCTTGCTCTGTACCTCGACTGATGACTTATCAGTCTTCTTTAATGAAATGAACTTCTTATTGATCTCAACCTGAAGACAATGACTCTTTGTCCAGGCTCTGATTATGGTTTTTCTGTCTTCCTTTTGTTCTGTTTTAGAACTGTTTTCGTTCTTACTCTAAGTACAAGTTTTTAGGTTCTATTGTTAAGGGGGAACTGTTTTCACCCCATGTTTAGAACTTGTACTGTGAGTTCAGTCTTTTTACTGTCTAGAACTGCTGTGTGGTTTTGGCATCATCAAAAAGGGGTAAATTGTTGGGAACCTTGTAGAATATCCTAACCCTTGTTTTGATGATACCAAAATTCATAGGACTTATATGTAATAGACTAGAATCGTTTAGAACTCAAGTGTTAGAGTTCGTTTCTAGTTTAGTTGCGGTGTCGAAGACTGAAGACTGAAGACTGAAGACTGCAGATACCAACTGAAGTATCAGTTGAAGAATCAGTTGAAGACTGATTATTTAATGCGCGCAAAGGACTGATACTAAAGTCAAGTATCAGTTGAACATTCCTCCTAGGACTGATCTTCCAACGTTCAGAGGAAGCCACGTACGCACAAGTACAACCGCATTAAATGCAAAGATCTCAGAATATCTTATCTCTGCAGAGGTCATTCCTATCTGGTGGTTACTTTTCAGAGATGTCACATCTCCTGTCCATCAAAGAGAGCCGTTTCCACACAGACAAGGAACCTCGAAGATTGAAGCCTCAGCCCAAATTCAAATTGCTCTCTAACGGAAGAAATCTTGAGGACGATTTACGCCAACGGATCTATTCAAGAGTTCTCCTACAAATAGCGCTCGAGGATCACTTCAACCTTCACCGATTCAACGACATAAGCTGAAGCTCTGCTAAAATTTCTACTCAGCCTAAAGCTTAACCGCCCCAAAGCTTGAATCGAATAAGAGAATTCCAAAGCCAAAATCAGTCACTGCTGATTACATACATTCTCTTAGACCCTAGGCATATATCTGTTTACCCAGAAGCCAAAGGTCAAACTTGCTTCAAAGAACTTTTTCTTTGTAAGTATAGTTGGCACTCGTTCAAACCTCCTCCCCATAAGAGTGTTTGAGTGGTTCGGAGTTCAGGAAGGTACTCTGAACTCTGAGTGAAAAGTCTAAGCACGAGGTGTGCTTAGCAGGGAAATCCTACGCGAGGTGTGTGGGTGTTGAATAAGGGTTTTCTTCAGTTTACGGTTGTGTGCACCAGGCAAGCACACGGGTACGGTTTGCAGTGCACCAGTGAAGCACTTGCGGAGTGGATTGTTGGTCTGATCAACCAACCGTGGATGTAGGAAAGGGTTTTTCCGAACCACGTAAAAGTCTCTGTGTTATTTACAGCTTTCAGTTTTACATTCTTACTTGTGCTATTTCAATTGATAAAACTGAACACTGAATAACAGCAAAGAGAAATCTTAATCCAACAACCTGCTCCACCGAGGCTATTACGAAACTAAGTTTAATTTCCGCTGCGTATGATATCAATCTGACTGAACTATCCTCTGATAGTAAGGAAGAGTGATATCATCTCTATCTTTGCAAACACGACTGAAGCCCTTACTTGGATCAGTTAAGTTCCAGTAACTTAACTGATAACTCATTACTGAAGAGCTTTCAGTATCAGTCGTCAACCCTGTTGGTCAAAACTGATTTCAGTAAAACAGGAGTCCTTGTTTGCGTGCAAAGTTTCGTTTTGATCTCTGACTGAGATCCCTCTGATTGAGGTCAGAAGATTGAGTCAAAAATAGCCTATAGGTGTATTTCCCCCCCCCCCCCCCATACACCTATTCGAGACCCTCAGGACCTAACACATCATATATCTCATTATACACACATAGATTCCCTTATATCATGCAAACTAAACTCTAACAAAACTCACGTATCAATGTAGACTCTTAATAAAAGCATGACAAACGTTCACATAATGGTCATAAAGCAATTAGACCTCATTATATCATTCATCAACTTCTCAAAATATGAAAACTCAAAACTCATATAAACTAAACTAAGTCAAAATTTGATTTAACCAATAATTGACCTAACCAAACATAATTAGACACAAATACCATGCTCAAATTCATATATCCTAAGCCAAATCACTTAATAAACACATAGGCAAGAAAGTCCTAATTTTTATTAAACTAAACTCTTTGAAATTTTTATAAACACACATGAATCTTTAATCTAATCATAGATCTATCAATTTTAACCATTTAAACTCACATATAAACCATCAATTTACAATTTAGGGCATAGATACACATATCCCTAATTTTATTAAACTAACTCACATAAAATTCATCAATTATCATCATATACTCAATCTACTCCATCAATCATCATCATAGACATCTCATAAACTCATTCTCATCATCAATTCATCACTTAAAACATCAACTCACAAATTCCCAAATTTTGGGTAAACTAAACTCATCCAACTTTCACATCTCAAGGCATAGCCTTTCACAACACACATCAATCATCACCAAACATCACATAGATCTCATTTTTCACCCCAAATCAAGGAAAGAAAAAGAAAATTTTTTGAAGGGTACAAACCCAAAATTTTCAAAAATTTCAAGAACAAGGGAGGGGGTGATTTCTTGCTTCAATCTTCCAAAAATACTCACAAACAACATCATACAAGCTTGATCTATGGATTTAAAGATCACTTACCCAAACTTACACCAAATATCAAACTTTCTCTTTCTAGCTTTGAAACCAATCTTCAAGGATCTTCTTGGATACAAGTAGATAGGAGGTGTTTAGGTAAGATTTTGAAGGTGATTTATGTGTTTGGCATAATTTTGTGAAGCTTCGAAGGTTTCATTAATGGTTGACAATGGTGGAAAGTGAGAGATGAGGGAGAGAGCCGAAAATGGGGGAGTGAGGAGTGAGAGAGAGATTTTGCTAGATATGAATTGATTTGGAAAATCTTAGAGGATATTAGCAAGATCTTAGGAAATATTTGCAATTAATGATTTGTTCTCTCTCTAATCTCTACACTCTCAATTTAATCCACTTGGCAAATGGGTATTTAGGCACATGCTCAAAGGAAATAAAATAATCATGTGTGAGAGTAATAATTGAATAATGATATTAATAATCATGATAATGTTACTCAATAATAAAATGTTATAGCATAATTATTCATGTGACCAAATTAAAATAAATATGGCACTAATATTAGTGCACTCACTCAATTATAATATTCCTCATCATAGGAAAAATAATTTAAAAATATTTTCTTGGAATTTTTTTTTCCATAAACCGACATTCTTTGATTTCTCGGTAAAAAAAAAAAATAAACTGCACTTGCTTTGGAAACTTAATTAAAATTCCAAGTGCTAAAGTCCTCAAATAAAAATCATAATAACTTGCTCATAAAAGCACTCATAACGAAGTCACGTAAATTCACATAATATCCCATCAAAGCAGTCGGCAAACACAGACAAACTAAACGTCTCTCTGACCGACTCTTTTCATCAAGGGGTTCTCACTCTTTCTTTGTCGACTCTATTTCAAACTCATTATTCCTATTTTCTTAATAGGACAGTCACTCTCTGATAACTCGATATCCGGTAATTCTATTCCCGGTAGTCGGAAATAAAATAAAATCTCAACTCAATTCAATCAACATCTCTATCTCAACTCATTTCTCAAATCTCATCACTCTAACTCCATCATTGGTTTGTCCACTCGTAATTCTATTTAAAAGACAATCTGTCTTATCTGCTCAAAAAAAATCTCACATCTCAACATCTCAGTACTCTCAATAGTGTTAAGACACTATCTCACAACATAAGGAAAAGTACGGGGTGTTACATAATTGGTAAGGGATATCGAAGAGATTTGGTGGAGAAGGCTGGGCCGGCGACGAGGGTAAGAGAAATCGAAGAGATTTGGTGATTTGGTGGTAATCGAGTGTGAGGAAGAAGGTGATTTGGTGATTTGGGTGAAATTAATTTTAGAAAGAAAGGTTTGAGATTTGGAGCGAAAAGGTGACTGGAGGGTTATATTTATTTTTTAGAAGAATAACTTTGTTTTTAAAAATTAAAATAAAAACTCATAGATAACAGTAGGGAATAACGGTTACAATTACCGTTATTTATAACGCTCATACAAAACGGTATTCTTAACGCTGAAACAACCGTTGTTGAATACATGCTCATACATAACGATTGGGTTAACAGTTCAGTAGCACTGTTATATACACCCTCCGTCCCATTGATCTTGTCCCGTATTCATTTTTTGTTTGTCCCATTGATCTTGTCTCATTTCTATAAATAACACTCATACTCTATCACTTTATCACTTTCTCTCTTCTACTTTATCACATTCTCTCTCATTCTCTCTCTTACTTTATCTACACACTTAACACTACTAATACTCTCCTTAATAACCGTGGAAACTAAATGGGACAAGCCCAATGAGACGGATGGAGTATATCGTAAATAGTTATTACGTAACGTTTAATTGTAATAACGTTTAATTTGATACTGTTATAAATACATTTAGATAACAGTACATACATAACAGATGTCCAAAATTGTTATGTATATTTAAAAGTGCACTCAAACCGTTATGTATGAACCGTTATCCCTATTTTAATTTTTAGTAATGTTTTTTTAAAAGGAAATAGATAATCATAGTTCAAATTTAAATAATTAGCAATATCCAAAAGTAAGAACAATTTTTTTTTGAAACCCAGTGAGAACAAATCTTAAAAGTTCGAATATGTAATTCTAAAAAAAAAACAATATTCAAAATCAACAAAATACTAAAAAAAAATATAAAAAAAATCAATATTTAAAAATAAGGACGGAAAATTCCTAAAACAGAAGAGATTGAGGGTAAATGCAAAACAAATTGTTGTTTACCGACGAGGTATGGAAAATTATAACAATCAACACTTTATTATACAAAACTTGAAATGTTATACAGTCATAGTAACATACCCAACCTCAAAACAAAAAACATCCATTTTGGCAACAAGGAAAAAGAAGAAGAAAAAAACACACATGCAACGGTTGATGGAAGATGGTCTCAGAGCTCTTTCTTGGTGGCCGCGGGCTTCACAACATCCTTCTCCTCCTTGTCTGCAGAGCCAATGGTTATGATCTTGGGCTCCTTTTTGGCCTCCTGCTCCTTCACCTTTGGCACACTGATCCTCAACACTCCATCCTCCAACCGGGCGCTCACCTTCTCCATGTCCGCATTTGCCGGCATCCTGAACTGCCGCCAGAACTTCCCCGCCGTCCGCTCCACCCTGTGCCACCGCTCGCCCTCCGCCTCCTCCTCCGTCCTCCGCTCCCCACTCACGCGGAGCACGCGGTTCTCCTCCACCTCGATCTTGATGTCCTCCCTCCTCATGCCGGGGATGTCGAGGGAGATCTGGTGCTCGCCCGCCGTTTCCTTCCAGTCCGCCCGCGCCAGCGCCACCGAACTCTCGTCCACGGCGGCCCTGGCCGCGGCCAGCGGCGACTGCTCCAGGATCTTGAAGGGGTCGTCGGGGGGTAGCATCAGGTCCCATAGGGAGCGCGGGGAGTAGGGCACCAGTGCGGTGGTTACGGGCGGCAGGAGAAGCGCCGCCGCGGTGAACAAGGCTATTGCGAGGTTTGCTCTCTCCATTGATGATAGGCGTGGTGTTGCTAGATACAATGCTGATGCTATATGCTGAGTGAGGGAAGGAATTTATAGGTGATGCGTACGTGGTTCTAGAGTTGTGGGGAGAGCGTACATTGTTCTAGAGAGAAGTTGGGGGATTCTGGAAAGTTTGAGAAATGAATTTTTATGATATTTCAAATTTTAGATGATTTTATCTTTTAACCTTTTTTTTTTTGGTTCCCACCGGCCTTTCTTTCTTCTTTAATTAAAGAAAATATTAATCATAAAAACAAAAACTGAAAATATCAATCTATTTTTAGGTAAATATATTTATATAATAAAATATATTTTTAAAAATAATTACAAAAAATTAAAATAAAAACTAACACTACCCCAAATATTGTCGCCTCCTCCCCATTTCTCTCCAACGCGGCCACTCCACTCTCCAATTCCCCAATTCCCCCTATTGTGCGTTGTGGCAACTACACCCGCCATCGCCGGCACCACCACCAACAACTTCGTCCGTCTATCTCCCTGTTACTCTCTCTATTTTTCTCGCCCCTTTTCTTTTCGAATTTTATTATTGTCGTTGCTCCATCATGGATATGAGAATCTCTTTCCTTGTGTGTTGTTGTCGCTCACCCGCCTCTCACGAGGGATATGTGTGATACCCCGATTCCTCGTAACTAAGTTTAGAGTAATTTTGAACTTAGAGTTAAGATGATTCACGCTGAATAAAATAAAAAAGGATTTATTTTAAATTTCCAACAAAATGATTTAGAAATACTTTGTAAATTTAAGTTATTTAAATTCTTATACATTGCATATTTATTTAAGGGTAAATATCATAAAAACCCCTGAAGTATACTCGCTTTATCAAAAATACCCTGAAACTTTTAAAATGTTCTCTAAACCCTCAAACTATCAGGTTTTTATCAAATATATCCAGCATCTATTTTTCAGTCACCAAAAATGTGACGTGGCTCGCCGGATGCCACAATATAATTTATATTCTATTTTTTTTAAATGCAATAGCAGAAACGACGTCGTTTCGTACCATATCATTTAAAAAAATTTCACTCTGAAATTTAAAACTCACTCCTATCGTGTTTGAAATTCACGCTAATCACTTATAATTAGGGATAAACACGATAGAATATGGTACGAAACGAAGTCGTTTTTTTCGTGTCATTTTAAAAAAAATAGAATATAAATTACATTGTGGCATCTGGCGAGCCACATCACGTTTCTGGTAATCAAAAAATAGATGCAGGATATATTTGATAAAAACCTGATAGTTTAAGGATTTAGAGAACATTTCAAAAGTTTCAGGGTATTTTTGATAAAGTGAGTATAGTTCAAGGGTTTTCATGATATTTACCCTTTATTTAAATTGAGCATTGAGCATTTATACGAGCTATTTATTTAGCGAAATCCTGAGAAATTTTTACAGTTTTGATTATTTAAAGTAGAGGGATTTAATTATCAAATCATCACTCCACTCAACAATCCCATCCCTACCTTTCCCCATCAACAGCAGGCTTAGCCATGCTTGCCTTTGCAGCACACTTTCTACACCTTCACACTACTTTACTATCTCCCCAATTTCGTCTGAAGAACTCTCATCCTTTTTTGCACAAATTATTTGGCAAGCAAGGACCCAAAGTGCGTAAATCACTTGCTGAGAATAACCAAGTCATAGAAACACTGCAAGGTCTTATTTTCTAACTTTATCCAATTCAACAAACTTTAATTTCAGTGAGATTATCACGTCATGTATTATTTCCAGCAAAGCCACACAGATACAAAATTCTTGAGTTTCACATTCTGAAAATTTCAACTCCATCAAACAAAGAATCATACGCATACGTATGTTTACAGATTTTCATTTAAGTGAAATAGAAATTTTATTGAAACCAAAATAGGAAAAAATGCAGAACCAAACCTTTGAAAGCACAAGCCGCTAACTTAGGGTCGGGCCTCATTAAACCTCACTTAAGTAAACCTCACAGGGAAAACCTTAAGGAGGAAAAAGAGTGCCCGTCAAGGAACGAAAATAAACCAAAGAAAAAAAATCAGGAGGGAAGCGGGAAGGGCCATCTCAAAAGCTCCGACCGAACCATCACCCCTAGAAAACCCTGGCTCACCATCCCAAAAATACAAACCAAAAAGAACCATAAAGCAAAATCACGTAGCTGATAATACAACCAACGTGAGCAAAACCAACCCAAAGGTAGCGACCAAGGCGGAGCAGGGTCCAACGCACAAGCACCCTGTAAAACGTGGCCACGATGGCGCCGTCAAGGTCACGACCATGGTGAAGGATTATTAGCCCCAACGAGATCGTTTATTGGATATCTTAATTTACCATACAACGATTGATCCCTAACATGCTCATATGAATTTAAGTGCTGCACATAGGAGTTAGAATTACTTACTTGAAAGCTGTATGCAAAGGCTGTCGATGATCGAGTTGAACGACTCCAGCTCTGACCTTCTGAACTGTATCCCGCTCAGCTTTCACCGTTGAATGGACAACGAGCTATGAAAGTCCCAAGAGAGAATTCGGTCCTGCACGCTAGCGCCGCTCTGCTCTGCTCTCAAAACCCTAATTTTTGTATGTGTTTCCTGAGAGCAGACAGCTGTATTTAAATACAAAAAATACAGCGTTGGGGCGCTATTTCTGTGTTGGACGAATTCTCCAGCTAGGGCAAGGAGACTTTGGGCCAGTCCAGGGACCAGATACAAGGAATAAAGATAGGCCTTCAATGAATTAATTTCTATGATCAGCCCAGATAATTAATTCATAAGTATTAATTCATTCCACTAGAAAATCAATACTGACTTACCCCTTTATTAACGGTGATAAGTCGGGGCTTGTATTTAGACTTATTAAATCTCCGTATTTAAAATATCCGACATCCATTAATTAATTAGAGCTCTGACAGCTTAAATTAATTAATATCTTTGTAATCCTTAAGCAGTACCACTCAAACTTTATTATTGCGTCTGAACTTAATCAACCTGCAGGGTTTAACACAATAAACCTTATTGAGCTCCTTAAGGGGATGTCATTATCCTATACCGGATACGGGTACTAATACAGATAATCACATATCATATATTAACCGCTATCACCCAAGATACAGAGTACTCAAGTTACTATATAACTCTCACCCATAGTAAATCAAAGTGATATACGAATCAACATATATATTTGAAGACTTATTAGTATTAAGATTCTATTAAGTCACCGAGATCTTGATTCTTCACTTATGTCAAATAGAAGAATACATCTCACTGTGATCCTATCAATACGTTATGACGTACCAGTATAGACAAGTAGTCAAGACAAACTCCTTCCATCTATACTGCAGCCTAAAACAATGACTCGTCCTAGAGTCATCTCGGCTGTGATCATTTTATATCTCTTAAGGTTATTCCAATTATATGGTCTTCTGTGATCTACAACACACTATATAATCTACTTATATAGAGATAAGGAACATACATATGCAATCATGAACACAATCAGATAGAAGATTAAATAGTGAACGTAGGAATCATTGTATACAGGCATAAAAGGTTCTTGCTTTCAGTATACAAATCCAACACATGGCCCACGATGGGTGCCTCCCATCGTGATCACGGCACCCTCCCCTGCATTTTTTTTAATTGTTGTATTAAAATACATTATTATCTTTCTAATTGCTTTTAATACATTGATTTTGTAGATTAATTGTGATTGGAAAAGACCTATATTGATCTACGTGACCCGTGGGGTTAATCTTTATTTGAGGGCCGAAATATTTAAAGAGGTTAAGAAGGTTTTACTTGATATTAGCGGTCTGTCGGCTGTGCAGAGATTTAGAGAGTGCGTAGTAGGACGGTTGATTGATGTCAAGAGAAGTCATAGTGCAAGTTATGCTCTACATCACTTGCTAGCTCGTAAATTGGAAGGTAGTATTCGCGTAGAAGGACCATCCGCTTTAGGCCAACGGAGTATGCCCTTGTCATGGGACTTCACTTTGGCAACAGTGACTTTGATCCATATGCTATTCACAACCTTCCGTGGAATGGTATATTCTATCGATTCTTCAATGGTGCATCTACAAAGGTGAATGTGTTACGCAAGAGATTCAATGAGAAGAGCCTTGGCAATGATGTGGAAGACTATTTGAAGGCTACAAACCTTTTGGTGTACTATCTCTTCCTCCTATGTCGGGACAATCTAGTGATTGAGGATGGGGCATGGACATTAGATGAGGATTTTGAGAGTTCGGATGCCATTCCATGGGGCTCGTACATGTTTGGAGCATTGTCTTACTACGTAGACACCGTTGCGATGGCCCCGGACCAAGCAAAAAAAGACTACCACTTTTATGGTCTAGTTTGGGCCTTACAAATTTGGTCGTTCGAGGTCGTTCTAGATTTGGGAAGCATATGTGGCTTTCGAGAGCCCGAGGAGATATTTCCTCGATGTTTGAGATGGAGCACTCGATAGATGAAGATTGATTTTACTAGTTTCTTTGACAAGAAGCGGGTACGTTTTATCTTTTTATTATATGATTTTTTACATTGTAATTTGAATTTTAATATTTTGCATGTTATATTATTTTGCAGTTGGAGGTATATCCTGTGTTGGAAGCTACATCGAGTGAGTTAGATGAGTACTATATGATGAGCTTCGACAATGGGAATCCCTTTGATGTTCGATTCAAGGCTCTTGTACGCGTTGCCTCAAGATATGACGTGACATTCAAGGCTCCTGTACAGAAAGCAAAGAAAAAGACAAAGAAAAAGGTGAAGAGTATAGCTCCGAGGATGATCACAGATGAGGGGGCACGACGGGGGACGAAGCGCTCCCGACAGAGTACTCCACCTCTCACTCCAATAGAGGGGGGAGAGAGAGAGAGAGAGAGAGTGCGTTATGTGCACGGACGGCCTTGCCCAGACCACGAGGAGGGTATTAGCAGGGGTTATGACATCGAGGACAGACTAAAGGCAATTTTGATGATGAGTCTGATACAGGCTTTCTTGCTCGACTGGTACAGAAAATAGGTAAGTTCTTCGTGCCACGACAGTCTAAAAGTCCCACACATCAATCGATAGGGAGTCATAGGATACCCCTCGAGAGGCATGAGCAGGTTCACTCCCGCCATTCTCAGAGTCCCTCCCACCACTCTTAGGAACAGGAGGTTCTCTCCCGCCACTCTTGGCAAGAGAAGGTTCCCTCTTGCCACTCTTAGAGTCGCTCTCACCAGCCACTGCTTCAGCATGTCCCCACCGATGAGGCTACTTCTTTGCAGCCTCAGCATGTCCCCACCGATGAGGCTACTTCATTGCAGCCTGAGCATGTCCCCACCGATGAGGCTACTTCTTTGCAGCCTCAACATGTCCCCACCGATGCTGCTACTTCTTTGCAGCCTCAGCATGTCCCCCCCGATGAGGCTACTTCTTTGCAGCCTCAACATGTCCCCACCGATGAGGCTACTTCTTTGCACCTTGAGCATGCCCAGTTTACCAATCTCTTCAAGGCGGTGGAACCTGTGCAGCAGTCTCCTATCAAGGGAGCGTCTTACCAGACCTATATGCCACACGCGGTTTGTGATTTACATTATCCTCACAAGGCTAAGGGAGCGTCTCAGCCACGTGATAAGGTACATACACCTGATGCTGAGAGCGTCACTGGTGTTTATTTGGATGAATTTGAGGAGTTTGGGGAGAATGGGGATGAGGAGACGGGCGATAAGAGCTTGGGTCCTCGAGAGCGTAGACCGTCTGCTGCTATTCGGTCCTTTTAAGGGTGAAAGTCTATCTAATGTTAAGAATATTAAGGAGACAATACTAACAATTCAGAAGTAGTGGACCTGAAGCCGTTGCAGTTGTGACTGAGACACTAGCTCCTTTGAATCAAAATTTCTTCGACAATGTTGAGAATGTTGACCTGGACTTCACCTAAGATGTAAGTTGTAATTCATAATTTGTATTACGTTATATATATGTATTTTCTAACCTCAAATTTTATGCTTCACAGGTCATAGACCAATACGTGTTTTCCACTCGCATGTCTTTGGGAGATCAAAGAAAAAGTCATGTCTACTACGTTAGTAGTTGACACTGATTTTTATGTAAGTTTTACTGTTATTCTTAAGTTGTGATTCTTGTTTTCCTATCATCATTATTGAACTTGTATGTTGCAACTTTTTGTAGGTTGCATTGTTAGCCGAGCTTACCCGATTGCATCCTAGGGATCCCAATTTTAAAAAGGCGAAGGGAAAGCCAACATATCCCAAATGGAGTTTACCTCAAGGACTCGAACGCTTGGTTAAAGGGCTTGATACGTCAAATCCTATTCCGTGACGAAATACAGATTATGTAAGTATAGTATACTAGTGTAATTTGCATTTGGTTTTCTTATTGCTTTATTAAACTATAAGTTATATTTTGTTTTGAAAAGATTGTTGCAATTTGTCTTGTGGGCAAGAATCATTGGGTCAATGTGAGAATTCGGCTTGTTGATTGGAAGGTCGAGTTGTATGACTCGTTGTCACACCACTTTGATCAGGACAAGAAGTAAGTGCGCGACGATGAGATGAAGCTCATTACTCGTCTCATGCCTCGTCTATTAGAGCTCCCCGGTTATTGGGAGAACAACACAACACAAATAAAGAGAGATGATGAGATGGAGCTTGATAAGATGTCGATTAGTGCCCAGTTTGCCCAGGTCAACGACCACAGTTGCGGCCTTTTCTCTTGCATGTATCTTGATCGTTTAGATGCCAATCCTAACGCACCGGTGAGACATTCGTGTCAAATCGACGAAAAGTATATCAAGAAGTATAGGTGGCTTATAGGATCTAGAATATTTTGGCTTACCCAACTTTGAAACTTATTGAGACTTATTTTGAGACTTATTGAGACTTATTCCATGTTATTTGCGTTTAGTTTGGTATGTTGTTCACTCTATTTTTTATGTTGATTTTTGTACATTATTGTGTGGAGAAACAAAAACAAAAAAAAACGTTGGCTTCCGTGATCACGATGGCAGCCATCGTGCGCCACAGTCGTGGTCACGACGGCACCATCGTGTCCACGATGGGAAGCCCCCATTTCGCCCACACCCTCGCCCCCTTCGTCATGTCCTCCCCCCTCCCCTCGCCCCTCGCCCATCGTGCCCTCGTCCCCGGCCATCGTGCCTTTGCCCCGCCCTCGCCCCTCATCCTTCGTGCCACTCCCTCCATTGTGAGTTTAGTTTAATTAAAACTAAACTCAATCAGCAACAAATAAAGTTCACGGAGAAAAATCAAATTATAAAAACAACTGATCCTAGGGTAGTAATTTCATTAACTAAATCCACACAATAAATCTATTAATCCTATTAACCAATTTAATCCAGTTATGATGAGAGATCACTTAATTAATCAATCACTCTCGCTAGAGCAGCAACGGTCGTAGATTAGTAAATTCTCTATCTCCGCTAGGTCTCAAGAAAATCTAGTAACTCCCAATGGGTCTCAAGAAAATCTAGTAGCTCCCAATAAGTCTCCGCTATGATCCACCTATCTCCGTTAAGTCTCAAGGTTAAGATCATATCATACATTCCTGAATCCGCTAAACAGCTATCTTCGCTAGGTCTCAAACCGAATAGCTACACATGCAAATTATTGGCCAGATAATCCACAAGAAATCAAGCACCAGGAATTATGAATCATAAACTGTAAGGTAAATAGGTACTAACAAATAAACCACATGAATCTAATTAACTATTTACAAGCCCTAGAATCAGATAAAAAACCTAGCCAGACACATTAAAATAAAACATAAGCATAATTAAAAAGAACGCAATTGAAAGAACTGAATTAAATAAAACTGAAAGAATGATCTTAAATCTTCAATCATTGCAGAAATCCAATCCAAGCTCTAAAAACTGGAAAAATAATGAAAAATAAAAGCTATAGAACTTAAAACTAAAGTTGGGAACCCTAAATAGGTCACAAGAAGACCTATATATAGTGCCAGGGTAAAATACAGAGTTTGAGCTCGAAAATAACACAGAAAACGCGTAAAATATAAAAATTCCGGACCCACGGCGACCCAGCCGGCGGTCTTATGGCGATCACCGTGAGGTCACCACCATCGCCGAAAACTCGGCGGTCTGCCCGGCGGTCGCAGCCGTCTTCCCAAAATTTCATCTACAGGCAGCGGTCGCCGCGAGGTCGCCGCCGTTTCGCTGCTGCGCGCGATTTTCTTGTTTTGGTCATAACTTTCTCGTCTGAACTGCGATTTAAGATCCGTTTGTGCTCACGAAATCGTATCGAGACGAACTACAACTTTTATTTCTTAGTATTTTTCGAAATTCGAACTCAATAATCCTAAAAATTCCTTCAAAGTTCGAGTAAGAATCATGTTTCACAAGATAAAGCAATATAAGCACAAAACAATCATCCAACACTCAAATTCCTATAAAATTAACATCATATGAGCATTAAAAACTATGAAAACATGAGTGTTATCATCCGCCTGACTCAACCCAAAACACCTAAGGGATTGATTCGCAATCGTACGAGGTCGTCCTAGTGTAGTAAGCTAACCCAAGTCGTCTCACAAGGAAGGCTAAACATGGCTTTGATCATGCTACGCACAGAAAGCAGGAAATAAACATAAACACTCTAATCAAAAGGTTGGGTTTAACACTCTCTCTTCGATTAACTAATGCGTAATTGAAATAAAGCATATAACGTTATCTAGGCAATAGATAGGAAACAGGCAAAGAAAGTAAGTCATCTCTCGTTCTTCCACAACATTAGCTCAAATCATGGCTATCTCCATCTCCTTAAAGTACTCATCCACACTCCTACTCCCTTGCTTCAAATTCTGCAACTTGTTGAAAAGCTATCGGTAGTAATGATTAGGCACAAATCGCTTCCGCATCACAGTCTTTATCTCATGCCAAGTCTGAACAGGTGGTTCATCGTTTCTCCTCCTACTGGTCACCATCTGATCCCACTAAACAAGTGCATAATATGAGAACTCTATCGCGGCCAACTTCATCTTCTTGAGCTCTGAATAGTTATGACAGTCGAACAAAAGCTCCACCTTTCTCTCCCATTTAAGATACAACTTTGGATCGTTTTTCCCATGGAATGAGGGAATATTCATCTTTTATCTTGTCTACCACCATCTCTATGCCAGTCCTCTTCTTCATATTCTGCATCCTCCACAAACTCCTCATACTGACGTTGCTAGGGTCGAAATCCTCTACCACCACGTCCTCATCTACCGCCTTTGCCTCCTCCAGTGGAATTGGTCTCTCTGGACTGAGCCTGCTCGATCTGGTTGATCCTATCATACACCACCTCCAATTTCGATCTTAGAATATTTCCCAATTCTGTCTTAAGTGCCTCCATCATGAACTTCGCCTTTGGATCAACAGTAGGATGATCCTCTAAATTTGAACCCTGTTCATCTTTCTTTGACATATTGACACAGAAACAAAAAAGCGGTTAGCAAAAACAAAAGAACCTCACCACCTCACAAGCACTCGTGTATCACTCAATAATGAATCACTTAGTATTCGTGTATCACGCAAATCAATGACTTTTTTGCCTTCAATAATCTCATTCTCTCTTGCCTTTTTCCACTCAAGTTCTCTCTCAAGTAATCGAATTCCTTTAATCTACCAACTGAGTTCAATACCAACAAACAAACGAGACCACAAAAAAATGTTCCGCAAGACACCACAACAACAAACCGACTCAAAAGGCTCTACACTACCCCACGAAAACGAAAGACACAAAGAAACGGAAACTGAAAACCCAAAAACGTGTCGCACAGAAATGGGTTCAACACGCTCTATACTACCCAAGGAAACCAGAAAACACTACGAGATTTAATTAAAAGTTGGAAAAGTGCACGCAGATGATGCCCCGAAAGACTCTACACGACCCAAGGAAACAAAGAAACAAAAAATGTTTATAAAAAAAAAACCTTCACAAGATGTAGATTCGGAAAATCTCAAGAACGAAATGAAAATATGAAGTATGACCAATTGGCGACCAGATTGAGTCGACAATGGATGTTGGATGTGTATGGGCGTGTATGACGAGTATAATGATCTCTTAGGGTTGTATGTTATGGCACTTAAAAATCGGATGATAATCTCGTAGGAAAATACGGAAATCTCGAAAAGTTATGGAAGGTATATGGAAAACACGGAAAGGAATCAAACGACAGAACCCTAAAACCGAACAGACGAAATCCTAAAACTTCTACCCTTGATACGAAGAAAGAAAATGAAACAAAACATGGATACGAAATGCAGCTCTGGTGCCAAATGATACGATCCTTGCCTGATCGTTCAAACGAACACGCAAAACAGAAGACTTAAAACAACAGATGATGGAATATCCTAAAACCTCTGAATCTAATCCACAGAATGATATAGGCGGAACAGATTCCCTATACCCTAACGTGATGTTGACACAACAACTCAGGGACGATGAATAACACCCGACGAGGGTTGGTCGACTCGCCGTTACGTCGATAATTGAACTCGTCTTGGAAAAATCAAGAACAATTCGAAAACTCTCAAGAGAGAATAAAACTCACGAAATTGATAATTGAAAATTGAACTTGTCTTGGAAAAATCAAGAAGAATTCTCGAGTTTCTGTCTTAGTTTTTGCTTTTTGTGATTTCGCTTTTCGGTCGGTAACCCGGGCTTCCTAGGGACGATGGTTCGGCCGGAGTCTCTGAGGTTGTCCCTTCTTCGCTTACCACCGGTCTTCCTGTTCCTTTTTAGACGGGCACTCTTTTTCCCTTTTAAGGATTTTCTCTTTGGGTTTACCTTAAAGGGGTTTTAATGAGGCCCGACCCTCAGTTTGTGCCTGTGCTCTCAGGGCTTAGGTTTCTTTCGTTTTTTGTTTTTTGCTTTTAATAAAATTTCTATTTCAGCAGATATTTTTGTACTAAGAGAGTAACTTAACCACCAGATTCCGCTTACGAGCAACCAATAGGATTGCTAACTGAATACTAAGTTAGATAGGCTCACCTGGATCATTAGTTATCAGTCCACCCAATAGGATTGCTAACTGAATACTAAGTTAGACAAGCTTACCTGAATTACCAATCAACTTACTATTTGGTCAGCTGAACTGAATCATTCTAGATGACTTATTATAAGCTCAACCTATTTTAGAACTTATACTCTCTATAGCAAGGAAAATTTGCAATTGGTACATCCCCTCTCAGAACCAACATAAATTATTATTAATTTTAGTATTATATACAAACGGAACATTTATATTTTTTTTGAATGTAATGACCACCATTGTACAAATAGATAGTGTTGATACATGCATTGTATATCCCATGAGTGGCAGCAGGGTCTATAGTAGGGCACAAAATAACTGACCATAAAATTCCAGTTACCTACGATTTTTGGCGAGCAAGCACAAAATAAACAAAATCATCACAGATACTGTAATTTTCAATTTCTTGTTTTTATTAACATTAAATACAACACACATGTGCCCTAGTACACACGAAACATGTAGCTTGTAGTCCATTAATTTTGAGGTGCTACATCAATTTAGATGATGAATCAATTCATTCCACAGTATGCAACTTGCGTCACATAACAACAACATATATTTTCACTCAACAAACCAAGCTTTTGAACTGAGTAATGCAATCCAGTGCGCGCTTGAAATCTTTATCTTCCAGGGCAATGGTGAAGCGGCAGTAACCAGGAATTCCGGTCCAAGACGCGCTATTGATGCACAAACCGGTGCTGGTGAGCATCGCGTCTCGGATGTTTGTGTCGTCGAGCTTGATTTTTCGGTTTCCTGATCCATCATTCAGTTGGATGGTCTTGCCCAAGTAGGCAGATGGCTTTGCTACTATGGAGACACCAGCTTCAGCCTCGAGCACCTCCCAACCGCTATTTTCAAGTGTCTGTCACAACAAAATTACAACATATTTAGCTTTAGCCATGATTTGCATGATCTGTGATCATTCGGTCGAACACACAGAACCTGCAAATGATTAGGAAACATAGCTTATGATATGAGCTGTGAACGAATAAACGTTTGAAATATTTACCTGCTTCAATGATTTAAATCTACTTCTCAGCTTTTCAATCTGTTCGGCTATGCCTTTCAACAGATCCTGCATTTCTTGCTCCCCAAAATCCAGTAATTTCTTCACAGTGTACTTGATAGTGCTGTGGGGTTTGCTTACTCCACCAACGCTATGTAAAGCATCCACCAGCGAAGGCTGATTCATGAGTAGAAATCCAAATTTAAGCCCACTAGCAAGCATCTTGAAAAATAATCCCCCAAGTAGACATACACAAATGGGTGGATTAGCAGATGAAAGTTTCTGTAGTGTAGCTCCCAGATTCCAGCCATCAAATCCCTTGGAACTATACTCCACTCCTGAGAATGAGGTATCCAAAATTATCTTCGCTCCAAACTTTGCACATACAGACAATAACTTACTAATCTCTTCATTACTGTAAACCAAGCCAGTTGGAGTGATAGTTGGACCAGATATATAGATCCATGGTTTTTTAACAGCCTCCAAGGTGCAAGAAAGCGTTTCTTCAGTCAGTTTGTACCCTACTTCTGGATTTGTTGGGATTGTTACAACGTTAACCTTCAAAAATCTTGCAGCAGATACATAATTTCCATTTGAACCAGTTGGGAAGCAAAGAGTTCCACCCTCTTGAGCGCAGCAGATCATCAAATTGTTGAGAAGTTCTGCAGGAGACCCAGCATATATGAACTCCGTGTCGCTGTCAGACGAAAAGCCATAGCTGCTTTTAACCAGACGTCTAATGCTGTCCGTAACATCTGTCTCAGATTCTGCTATGTTCTGCCTGGCAAAACTCTCGAATATTGCAGCCTTAACTGGTGTGGTTATTGGCAAAAAGCTTTGGTCGACATCCATGTGAACCAGAGAAGACTCATCAGATTCATTTATTGAGAACTCAGCACGATCAAGTACTGGGCAAGTCAAACTGGAAACTCCGTTAAGCTTGGTAGCAACTGTCTTCTCAGCATTTCTCTAAGGAAAATCAACGGGTACAATACTTGGTTATATAATCCTAAAATTTTGATTTGTACTGTTGAAGGTACAAGACAAGAAATTAATCGCTATTCTGACGGTAGGAAAACTAAAGAACTCGATTATGAAAGAGAGATTCAAGAACAATAAAACAAATCCCCTTCGCGAGGCCACAGAAACTGAGTTTCCGTCCACAGCGTACGCTGCAAGCTAGATGATCCCTAATTTACGTAGAAGCAAATATAGCCCAATACTACTTCCTACTAAGGCCCATAAACATAAGGCCCGAAAAGTAAATATCTTTGATAATAAAATAAGAACTCTCCAGCTAGCATCTTTGGTCTTGTGCTTTCGTCGGGAATAAACTTTAATCCCTCTTGGCGGATCTTTACCATATTCCTTTCTATTGGAGCGTTTAGAGCAGCATGGGCGATCACCAAGTTTAACTTGATTGGATATATTATACAGATCCGGTTTAAAGGCTATAACTGCTATGATTCTGTGAAAATCCTTGGGTCAAGTCGTCGAGAAGTACATAAAAAGCAAAATTCAGATATTTCTGTGTGTATTATAAACTAACAATACTAGTACTATGATAGACCGTGGCATCTGTTTTCTTTTCTTTTTCTTTTTAATTGAGTCAGTTATTTATTCTTAGTTCTTCTTGTCAAATAGTTTGGGCTAAAGGCCTATAACGTGTGCATGGGCTTTTAGGGTTAGGGTTTCCTTTTTACCTATTTAATAGGCTTATCATAGTTAGAGTCGTTTATGTGGAATCATAGTATTGTTTAGGACAGCTATTGCTGTAGGCCTCGGTGAGGAGTTTTCTTTTAATTTTATCATTTATAATATTACCGTTCAGTTCTCGTTCCTTCTCCACCTTTACTCTATCAATTGGTCCGACCTGCCATGGTTGCTACGACGCGCAGCACCGAGTCTCGACTGGATTATTTAGAGAAGGTGGTGTTAGAGTTGCAGACATCGCTGACCTCCCTTACCAAAGCAGTCGACGCTAACCGTTCTGCCATGGAAACTCAACTTGCAGCCATCTTGGCCGCCGTGTCTTCCACTGGAAAACAACCCTTCGTTCCAGATGATCCCGGCGACTCTTCCACTGGGAAACAGCCGTTCGTTCCCGACAACACCAACCCCACCACTATTCCGATTCAAAAATCTGACTTACCCGGGTTCGATGGATCTGATCCCGTGGGCTGGATTGCTCGAGCCAACCAATATTTTCTCGTCCATCGCATTCCCCCGGCCATGAAGCTGCAGCTTGCTATTATCGGCATGTCTGGCGCAGCTATTTCCTGGTTACAACTACTCCTGCGTCGTAACCCCAACCCGGCATGGCCACAATTCACCCAAGCCTTATTGGCGCGTTTCGGCGATGCCTCCACGCTCAACACCTACGAGGCCTTGTTTCTATTACATCAAACAGGATCTCTGGAGGATTACATCGCTGCTTTCGAAAGCCGCGTGGCCCAGCTGCCTCCCCTTTCAGATGACCAGTGCTTAGGATATTTCCTCGGTGGTCTCCAGCGTTCGGTGCGAGAGCAGATACAGGACAACGCTCTCACTGACTACACCTCTGCGGTCAGCGCAGCGCGCCGTGCTGCCCGTCCTAGTACCCCTACCGTGTTTTCCCACCGTGTTACCCCTCTCACAGCCGGCCAACCAACAGCCACAGCTACCTACTCTTCCGACTCCACGGTTTCTGCCGCCTCACTACCTTTAAGCAAGGCCAAAAACTTTCGCCAACTGCCGCAATCAGAGATTCAAAAACATCTTGCCGCTGGTACCTGCTTCCGTTGCGGTCTGACTTTCGGACCCCTTCACCGCTGCCCGCCTAAGACGTTGAACGTCCTTGTGTGTGATGAATTGGGGGAGCCCGAGTTCGATGCACTACACCAGCATGCGCCTGTTGAGGCATCCTATTTCCGGTCCATACTTCAGCCTTGAGGACAAGGCTGTTTTGTCCGGGGAGGCTATTGATAGACCGTGGCATCTGTTTTCTTTTCTTTTTCTTTTTAATTGAGTCAGTTATTTATTCTTAGTTCTTCTTGTCAAATAGTTTGGGCTAAAGGCCTATAACGTGTGCATGGGCTTTTAGGGTTAGGGTTTCCTTTTTACCTATTTAATAGGCTTATCATAGTTAGAGTCGTTTATGTGGAATCATAGTATTGTTTAGGACAGCTATTGCTGTAGGCCTCGGTGAGGAGTTTTCTTTTAATTTTATCATTTATAATATTACCGTTCAGTTCTCGTTCCTTCTCCACCTTTACTCTATCATACTACGTAAGGTTCAATGTATGACCATGAGACACCAAATAGTTTGAAACCTGCGAAATTGCATTGTGGCTTTTCAAGCTGTAAAAGTTGGTAGAAATACATAGATAATATACAGATAGTCAGTTTTTTTATCACTAGATATTACCTTTCACAGCTATAAAACTAAATATGATGGTCAAGATCCTTAACCGCGAGCAGACCTCTCAATTACTCAACTAGGAACTTATAAACAGCATAACAAAAAAGTCCACGAACAGACTAACCTGTGCACGTGGGTGTCGATCAGCAAGCTGAAAAGCCAGAAGCTCATGGAACAGACAACCATAGTACAACTGACTAATTATTGCTGTACTTCCCTGTAGTAGTTCAACAGTCCTGTATAGAGCTTTGAACATTTCCTTGTCCTCTGATATCACAAAGGCCACTTCCAAATCCTTATACACCTGGATTCCAGAGAAAAAACTGTTGGATGATATATTACCATTACATTAATCACTACCGAGGATTAATCACAAACAACAAGCAGAAGCTTTTAAGACAACATCAAGCATCATCCACAGAAAAAATCATTGGATGATATACCATTAGATTAATCACTACCAAGGGTTAATCGTAAACAACAAGCAAAAGTTTTTAAGACAGATTCATCAAGCGTCATTCAGAGCCGACTAAATCTGTAATTTTATTAGAAATGATATACTTAACACACCAACACATACAAATATGTCACCTGATTCTTCAGTAAGCCACAAACAATTGTCGCGTGTGGAGGCAGAGGAGTTCTTGCAAGATACTTGAGGATTCCATTGGAACTTGGAAGGCTGGATAGCACAAAGTGGTCAGATATATCCAAAAACAATCGACACCCAATTTCTCTTGTCGTATCCAGTAGATGCTCAAAGGCTGAACTAGTAACTGACTCAAATTTACCCAGCCCAGTCACTACCACTTCTGGTCTTAACTTCTTTATTAGGTCTACCATCAAGTCTGACTGGCGTGGTGCTTCAATGACTGTGATAACTTCCTCTGAGTTTTGTCTGGTTTCTGTCTTCTGCAAAAGAAAAAGAACTTGTGAAGAAAGGGAAGCTTGCAGCATCTCTCAAATTTAGTGACGATGAAAAGAACTTTCGAAAAGCCTCCAAAAGAAACATCAACAAATTGGAAATAAGAAAAATTGATACTAATAGAACAATCATTAAACTATCAATGTCAAGATTTCTTTCTAGTTATCCTGCACATATATATACCATAGGAAACGAGGTAACAAACATATCATATTATAATGCTTCAATCGACCATCTTGAGATCGCCAACTTATGCATTCCAAAACTGGCAGTATATATGTTACATAAGCCTATTCAGATATGGACTATTTTGAATTTCAGAATGAGTCGAATGAATATTCATGTGAAGAAAAAAAAACTGCTGAGAACCTTAACATTGAGTAGTTGAGGGCACAATCTTGAAATCCATATTTGAAGGTAAAGCCAAGAGAGGGGGGATAATCTTCAATTGGTGAACTGATTAACCATGGTACTGTAACTCTAGAAACTTGATTAGTAGTGAAACACCAGCTTAGAGTAGAATGTGAATCCTTAAATTGAAAAGATTTGTTTGTTTTAGTTTTATCCTTATTTTAGTAAAGAAGCCAAATTTATCAATTAAATATCTAGACATGTCAATAAAACTCAAAACCTGAGAAGAGAAAAGCCAAAAAACCATAATGATACAAAAGGTGATGAAAAGAAAGAATGAAAAACATTTTTAGCATCACCTTACCTCAACATTTTTTAAGCTTGTTAGCCATTGCTTCGGTAAATATCGTGACAATTGTTCATCAACAATGGCAAGGCGTGGAGACAACAAACGTAGAGCACTTTCAATTGCCACAGTCCTTGAAGGAAACACAACAACATTCTGGCCCACAAAGCAAGAAAAAGAACAGAGAAACAAATTAGATGGTTGGAAAGTTTCATAATTTACTCGTGTGTTGAAGAAACATTGTTTAACTTTGTTAGGAAAGTAAAAAACTGGTGAACAATACAAATCTAGATTGAGAAAAATATCCACAGGTTATCAATCATGTCCAAGAATCTCAGGAAACTAAAAGCCAGTGTCGAGTACACTTGAATGCAGCAAAGATACAAATTTAATAAACTTTAGATGACAAAAAAAAAATCAGATATTTTTTCCTTTCCCGGAAAAACCAAGTCAAATTCCACTCCACAAAAGAGACTTGCAAAGAGAGCCATAAATGGAAGAAGTGACATAATGTCCACCACAGTAAATTCATGACAGACATATACTTCTGTCAAACTCAGAAGTCCAGAAGGCAAACATATCACTAAGATCTAACTCAAAGTGCTTTTCCTACCTTGCGTAATGACTTATAGGTGAGAATATAGTTTTCGTGCTCATAAGTAAAGCAAGGTTCTTCGAAGTTTAATATAGTTTATCTTTTTCACTACTAATATTCAACTCTTGGAGTACTAAGATATGTGTTCTTATTGAGCTTCATAGAGCATAGTTGCTTACCTTACTGTGAAGTGATTGAGCTCACAGTCCAAACAAAACCCAAAATGAAGCACTAATCCATAATGTTATCCTTAATCAAGGGTAAAGAAGATATATACTCATCTGCTTATAATCACAGATCAGAGAACATGTCTTAATTTCAGACATCAGATTTCAAGTTAAGGATCCCATATATCAGGAAAAATGGGTTATGACCCCCCCCCCCCCCCTCTAGAAATTCAGCAACAAACCCCATCACTCTAAGAAATGTGCTCCCCTCCATAAGAACTCGATTAACTGCGATGAACTGAGTTTCTTGTATCGATTGTATTTGGTGTTGGCAAATTATAGGATGCAATGCATCAACTGCCTAAGAGCTGAAATAGGTACAGAGAAAAAATTATGGGATGTAAATATGTAATGCACCAACTGCCTAACAGCTGAAATAGGTGCAAACAACATATTATATCTACTCTAATATTCCCATGGAAGTGGTTCCTGGTAACAGCTTTCTACAGGTCACATGTACTCAACATGTATTCAGAAATCTTTCTTTAAACTCAATAAACAATGTCCACCAGGAGAAGTCCACAATACGCTACTTAGTTGGTATTTGCACACAAGGGAAAGAGATTACAGTAACGAACCCACAACAGCTTTAACCAAAGCAAGAACAAAAGAGTCTCAAGTGAATCTTAGGTAGCCAAATCACAGTTAACAAGAATATCGATGTACTGTTATAAGATTGAGAGTAACAGTGTTCCTTACATCTGCAGTAAGTGGGATGTGATGGTATGTATTCATAAAGTTGGCAATAAGGCCACGGAAACGTCTACTTCCTGCTGGTGGTTCAAAAGGAAAAAAAGAGAGATGTTTTAGAACATTAGCAAGATGAGCGAGGAATGGAATCTTCTCATCTGCGACAGAATCTTCTTCAAAGGACAAGTCTAAGGAGTTTCTGATATCATCCAATCCATTCCTGAGAAACTCAAATATCTTTTTAACCTGTCAAGCAGCAAACCAGCTTCAGCCTCACTTTCCTAGCAGGACCACATCCATAATTGTTTAAGTCTGTATCATCTAACTCTTAATCATGAAAAAATATCAAACCTGATTAGGTTGTCGGAGCTGACAACTATATACTGATAAAGCATGAGAAATACGGCCACCAGCTTTCGCATATGCCCATGCTGTTCGTGCACAAATTGGTTGATCTCCAGAAAGTCCCATAAAGAACTCAAAACGGTGAGGACTATTCTTTTCAATTTCAACTAACGCTGAAATATCTGTGTCAGCAGCCTGCGATAGAAATATCTAAAACTTGTGGTCTTGCATCGATTTAAAATGTTCAGAAAGTTAGGGTAGAACCTGAAGAACTTTGGTCTGCCAAAGCTTGTCAACTTGAAGACCACGGCGTTCGAATAAACGTTCACATACAGCTTGGCCAGGGCGACCTCCCATATTGAAGATCATAATACCCAAAGGTTTTATTACAGATATCCCTTCCTCGACGGCCCTCGCAATGAGACCTAAACCAAATTGGTCCTCCACGAAGCCCTGAAAAGAACAAATACTAGCTCAAGAAACACTGAAGCCAGCTCCTTTTGCGTTTTAAATAGACAAAGAGGTATCAAAGTAATTCAGAACGTGACAGACAGCTTTTTCTCTGTCTAATAATTGCAAAGAGGATGGAATGAAATAGCCTATGGACAGGACATACAAATTCAATCTGATAGCCCGCACAGAGATGGAATTTCTTGCACTAAATGAACAGAAGACATCCATTTTTATGCATTCAGTTACTTCGCTCCGTCTCATGTAATGCATAGATACAATTAGCTATCAGTACAGGACCTGATCAACTAGCAGTCTATTTAATTTGTAAAAGTAACAGGTATGAAGAGTAGTAGACAACGAATTTAGAGAATCAAAAGAAATAAAAACATGACAGCATATTGGAGTGAGTGATAACAAGGTCAGGTATAAAACTTGAAGGCCATACAATCCAGCAGGTTGTTTCTTACAAAAACATATTCATAATATGCAATGATTTAAACTGTAACTGTGAGATTACTATATTAACTTTGTCTTGCAGCATTAGAACCCATCTATTAGCCTATATGAATCCACAGATGACATAGCGTGTGACCTGAAGGGCGCAGTAGTTGCTTAAAGAATGTAAGAATTCTTCACTAGCATTCTCCGTAATCATTTTGGACATTGCATCTGGATTAGGGTTCAGAATCTGAAAAGAAGAGGAAGATTAGAATATTTGAAAGTCTCCATATCACTTTAACATAATCGCAATATATGACTGCTGTATTTTATGAACATGAAAGCATTATCATGCACACAATCGACATAACCATTTTACAATTAATCAAGATACCTGTGGTATGCATCCAACAATCCTCTCAAGTTCAATATTATTATTTCTGCAGTAAGATAGCAAATCAGATTCATAAAACTCAACCCTGTCGAGTAAAGTTTTATTCTCCTCATCATAAATTGGCTGGCCATTGCCATCTAGAGCATTCAAGTATAGGTTTATCCAGGAAATCTTCACAGCTCTTGGATTGATATCAAGCCCATATACCTGAAAATAGTATTGAAGCACATCAGAGACCTTATTTCCCAGATATCCAAGTCCCAACCAAATATAAGAATACATGCATAACAAGACAGAGACTTCATTAAACAACGAGATAAACATTTAGGATGTAAGTTAAAGGGATCATGAACCTTCGACGGTAACCACTTCTCTGCAATTGCAATGGATATCCATCCATTTCCACAGCCAAGTTCAGCTACTGTCCTGTCCTTAAAAATGGAGTCCGGGTGCCTATTGAGCCCCTCGTAAAAAGTGAAGGACCAATCCTCAGGTATAAAGATACTGGGTATCACCATCATTGTAAGTTTCTTCCTCTTCTGGTAACCTGCAATATGAAGAAATGATTATGAGTTCAAGTCCCACCAAATACTCTCAAAACTCCTCCAGGTTAGTGTCCTTGATTCCATCCAAATTCAAAGGTAATGAAAGAGAAAATAGAAACCACGAGAAATTAGACATAAATAAGGGGAATACAACAATTGAAAGAAATACAATGTAACGAGGACTCCCTGACATTTTCTCCATTATTGGATCGAAATGAATAGCATTCCGCATTCCACTGTGGAAAATAAACCTAATATTCTTTTTTCACATTAAAATCATTTTTCCCAATATTGTCCACAAAAGGCTGTCACCAGCAGCTCATCCAAGGATCACAACAAATCTCAAGTTTATTTCCAACTACAGTTACAAACCAGCTCTGTAAACCACATTAACGTTTGTTTTGCTTTGATGCACCAGCAAATGTCACAAACTGTAGCACATTAATCCTTGCATGACATGAATGGCTATAATCTGTTCATAGATTATTTCATAGAAGCTTGACCCGCCAAATCAAAATTTCCCAACTAAATTGTCAGCAATACTAAAAACCATAGTCAAAAAGCAGAATTTCTCTTTTGCAAATTTCGTCAGCCTAATAATTGGTCCATCTTCAGTTTCCGGTTAAAATTGCCCCCACCACAACACAGACACACACAAAAGAGCTGTTTGGTAAACTCCAAAAATGAACAGAGTGAATCAACGTTCACAATTGACTTTTTTACTGAAAAAAGTATCCAAATTTGTGGCCCGCGTTAACCGTTGCCCGCACAAATTGTCAGTCAAAATCGAAGCGACTGTATAATGATATACTCATACAGCAAATAAACACACGTACATCTACACGTATATAGAGCGTATACCTTCATATTGCTCGACGTAAATGTCCTGAATTTGGAAATGGTAAGTCCGGAGGCAGCGGTCGGAGTCTTCCTTAGAGCTGAAACGTTTCTGGAGCTCCGACAGGAAGATCCGGGCTTCGGTTCGGGTAGCCGGGTCCTCGAGGCGCTCCAGGAGTGATCGTAGCGCACTGTAGGCTGCATCACCGGACTGTTGGCATTGCTCCAGAAACTCTTCCATGATCAGCGCAATAATTGCGTGTGCTGCCCTGCCCTCACAGACTCGAAGAGGAGGAACTCTTGTGTGCGTCTCTCTTTCTCTGTGTGTGTTCGTGTATTTGTATATACATATACTCGTATGTATCTGTACCTCTGTCTTACGACAGATGACAACATGGCCGTTTTAAACGTGACTGGTGATTGAAAAGATTCCATTTTCCAATAAAAGTTACGGTGTTTATTTTAAGGCAAATAACGTCAAAATTTATGAATTTTTACATAATTATTAATTTTTTTTTATTAATTACGTAAAAAATCATTAACTTTGGGCCGATTTTCAAGTTTTTTATAAACTTTTTTTTTTATCAAATTTTTCCTGAACTTAACCAACTGATCAATTTTGCCATGATTTTTACCTTCGGTGATGCTCCGATCTGAGTTGGCAATTACAAGCTGACATGGCGCCGACTATGACTAAAAATTGACACATAGAAAATAAAAATAAAAAAATAATTCCCTATAACGAAAAACACAATTCTCACCTCTCCAAGTCTTCTCTGCCGCCGCCCCACTGCCCTTCTCCACCACCACACCTCTTTCTCCACTGGCCTCCCCCACCACCATCACCAGAGCCACCCCCCCCCCCTCCGTCGCCCTGCCGCCCTTCTCCACCACCACACCTCTTTTTCCATCGGCCTCCCCCACCACCATCACCAGATTCGCCGCCCCCTCCGCTCCTCTAGCGCCATCACCAGAGCTCCGCTCAGCCTCTCCAAGTCTTCTCTGCCGTCGCCCTGCCGCCCTTCTCCACCACCACACCTCTTTCTCCATCGGCCCCATAAAACGCATCATTTTCCAGAAGATTTATCTTAAAATACACACATGCAACACCCAAAATTTAGAACAATTAAGCATAAATCAACCCCCCACACTTAGCCTTTTGCTTGTCCTCAAGCAAAATCCGTATGAATCCTAGGAAGAGATTGATTTCAACAATGCTAATTTCCATCCAACATTCACAAAGTCAATTCAAAATTTTACAATCAACACACATCTCTCGATCATGCAAGTAACTCAAAGTTTATGAAGCAACAAAACGGTAATGCAAGTAATTCGATCAGACCCAATTCTCTGCTAGAAGTGAATTCCCTAATGTGATCGCCTTTATAATCAATATCACCATTGTTCACACTTTGTGTGCTTAAAGTTTTCGACAGTTGAGCCATAATTCATGAAATAAAAACCATTTGGATGTAATCCAAAGTCTTTTCACGTGGTTTTCAATGCTCATAGTTGGACTAGAGGAGCATAGACTCAGAGCTGTCACGTTTCAGAACTGGCCAGATGTTTCAGAGCTGGCAATTTCAAAGCTGGTTTCCAGCATTTTTCACAGATAAGGATATGATCGTAAGCAATCACAATGACAACACTCCTTCTAGCATCTACCGGACAAATCACGTTTTACTTACTTACAATCATGTTGCAACAAAACTCAAAATTCTTTGCACAAACAAGAAACATATATCAAAAGTAAAACAAGAATAACCACCATTCTTTCACAATCCCGAAATTCACATCGAAAACCATGTTCTCTTCCACAAATTCATAAAAATTAGCAAGTTTCAAAGAATAAGCTAAGCATAGAAAGATCAATCTCGCCCAATTGAAAACATAAACACAACAAGACACCCCCCCACACTTAAAGCATACCATGTCCTCAGGGCACAAAAGAAATAAGAAGAGTTAGAAAAGCGTCCCTGATTATCGGTATTGAAAAGCAGAAGCTCTGTGAGAGGCGGTGAAAAGTGGAGTTTGCGGTCTACTGCAGAGTGGAATTCAGCTCTGACTCTGCACGGCAGAGTCAGAGTAGAAGTGTAGCGCTGTCATTCTTCAGAGTGGAATTTAGTTCTGGCCAGTTCAGAGCTGGCCTTTTCAGCGCTGGCGTCTGCAGAGTGGAAAATGCAGCGCTGAAAACAAAGACATCAACACCCAAAAAATCAAAGTATCCGCACAAGCAACCAAAACTTAGGAAAACACAAAACAAAAACGAGAAACAAAGAACAAGAAAACAAAAACACAAAAACCAACCCAACGGTGGGTTGCCTCCCACCAAGCGCTAGTTTTAAAGTCGCCAGCCCAACGTAGAGGAACCCTTAACCAAAATCACCATGAAACGTCAGCTGAATTAGTCCTTATGAAAGCACGTCATCCTCCAGTTCAGCTGCGGGTCCTCTTAATGAGCAAGCAGAGCTCATCGCATTCATTACTCTCTCGAACCAAGAGCTAGGTCGAGATCTCTCCTCCAAGAGCGGCACATTCTGCAATCTTTGCACAATTACCTCCTTGCCTTTCAGCACATCAACCCGTTCTTCTTTCAAAGCGGTTGGAAGTTCTTTCACCGCATTTACGTCGAGTGGAAGCTTGGCCAAGAACACGTCTTCAATGGCCTCCTCATCCTATAGATTGTCAAGAAAATCCTGTATAATTTCATCCCGGGTTGGTGCTCATCAAATTCGCATCAGCAAAATCTTGGCATATGCTGTTCAGAGCTAGCGCACTGTTCAGAGCTGGGCTCGTCTGAGCTGGCGGAAGAATTTCTGCTCTGTCCTCCAACGGCAGAGCTGAAGTAGTCAGAGCTGGCGGAATACTTTCTGCTCTGGCGTCCAACGTCAGAGCTGGAATCGTCAGAGCTGGCGGAACGGGCAGAGCTGGCGGAACAGTCAGAGCTGGAGCGCTTGGCAGAGCTGGCGAAAGACAGTTAGCTCTGAAAATTTCTACTTCTTCCTCATGGTCAGCAATCTCAAAAAGAGAACAGATATGCATTGAAGAGTTAGAAATAACAGGCTTTTTATTAAAAATGGAGAATGTTACCGATCTACCAGACCCGGCCATGCTCAAAGTTCCAGAACCCACATCAATGCGCGTTTGGGTAATAGCCATAAAAGGCCGACCAAGTAGAACAAGTTGCCCATTCTCTCCTATAATACCTTGCCCTGCCTCGAGCACAACAAAATCAGCTAGCACCGTGATTCCTCTCACCATGACTTCAACATCTTCTAAAAGACCACGACTCCATCAGCTAGTTGAAGTCTTGTATTCGTGCTTTTAAGCTCCTCTTCCTTCCTGCCCAATTTCTAAAAAATAGCATACGACATCAAATTGACTGCCGCACCCAAGTCTAACATGCCCGTGAATTCTCCAGCTCGACCCAAACTAATACCAATAATAAAACTCCCCGGATCTTCTTTCTTTGGTAATGGTTGGGTTGGATCAACAATTGATGGTGGCAGAGGCGGGCTGGGCTTCGGTGGTTGATATGGCGTACTTGATTTGTGAAGTTTCTGCTCTGGCCTTATCAACTCTGGCGCTCTTCTCTGCTTTGTCACCCTTCTCCTCTTCTCTGTCTGCCAAGTCAGAGCTGGCCCTCTTCTCTGCTCTGATGGTCTTCTCTGCTCTGACGCTCTCCTCTGCTCTGACTCCCTAGTCAGAGCTGTCATCCTAGTCTGCTCTGGCATCCTTGCCAGAGCTAGCGCCTGCTTTATTTTCCCAGACTGCTGCTGCTGTAGCTGATCCAGAGCGCCCAACAGTTGCCCCACAGTGGTCTCAAGGCGTTTGATAGTGGCAGCCTGAGACTCCATGCTCTGCTTGCTAACCTCCATAAAAGCCTGCAACGTGTCCTCCAGAGACTGTTTTTGCGTTGGAATTTGTTGTGCATTATGGAATTGTTGAGTGCGCTGAAAGTTCCCTTGCTGCTGATACCTTGGAGGGTATTGTTGGGAGTAGTTAGGCTGCGGTGTATAGGGCTGCTGTCCTCTCCAGGCACCAGCGAAATTCTGTTGGCCTTGGTTATAGCTCTGCCCATACTGCAGTCTGCTTTGCCCGTCTGGTCTGCTCTGCAATCCTTGCGCAGAGTGGACTTCAGCCTGCCCTTCCGGCGTGAACTCGCCCATTCTATTGCATTGATCAACTCTGTGGCTAAAATTACCACAAATCCCACAAGGCTGTACATTTGCATAGGGGCAAGGGGCGGTTCCATTCTTCCCATCTTCATTTGCTGCACATCTCGCATAATTGAGGCTAATTGTTTCTGCATCTCAAACTGATCCCACAGCGCTGGCCTCAACTTTCTTTCCACAGACCAACTTTTGTTGAGAGCTCTCCACTAATGTTTTGAATATTTCCTTAAGCTCTGCCACAATCTTCCGAGCTATGTTCCCTCCGGCAGTGTTGTCCACCGTAAAAAGTGAGCAGTTTGCACTAACCCAACGTAGAAAAATTGCATCAACATCACGTTGGGAAATTGATGTTGCGGGCACTGGCGGAGGAGTTCTTGGAATCTTTCCCAAGCTTCATGAAAGGACTCGTCCATTCCTTGGGTGAATTCCATGATTTGCGACCTGAGCTCCTGAGTCTTGTGGCTGGGATAGTACTTTAGCATGAACTTCTCACAAGCTTCTCCCCAAGTGGTAATGGAGTTGGGCGGCAGAGTTAGCATCCATGTCCTCGCCCGATCTTTAAGTGCATAGGGGAAGCATTTGAGCTTTAGTTGGTCCTCCGTGAGATTCAGCAATGGAATGGTTTGAACTTGCGTGCAAAAATCACGGATGAATTGTAGGGCATCTTCCCTCGGCATCCCATGGAACAAAGGTAGAAGACTTGAATTATTCGGCTTTAGATTGTAATTTTGACGGCGGTGGGAAGCATAATAGTCGAAGTGTTGGTGTCTCCGATGATGGGCCTGGTGAAATCTCCCATGAACTCCATGTTTTGTGCCATCTCTTCCTTGTTTGTGTTCTGCTCTGCTCGGTCAGAGAGGTCAGAGCTGGCTTCCTCCTTCGTATTGGTGTTCTGCTCTGCCGTGTCTATGGTCTGCTCTGCACGGTCAGAGTCAGAGCTGACTTTCTCTTCTGCGGGCTGCTTTGAAGAGTCAGAGTCAGAGTTCACTGGCAGCTCTGTAGGCTTATCTTCCTCTTCTGCGGGCTGCTCTGAAGAATCAGACTCAGAATTGTCTGCTCTGTCCTCTGCAAAAACACCTTTGCAGCTGTTTTTCCTGAAAATTCCTTTGCTCGTGCTATGCAACGGAGACACAAGTTTGTCTTTAAGACTACGGTGTCCCTGCATGCACAACACTAAGCAAACGGATTGAACGCATCGGCGAAAAGAAAAGTAAAAATAAAATGTAAACTAAAGAAAGCAAGTAAAGACGAAAAGAAAAGTGACACAATTAAATGCCTAAAACCTTCCCCGGCAACGGCGCCAAAAATTTGACTCAACCTAAACACCTCTAAGTTGACTTGCAATAGAACAAGGACATCCTAGCAGTGGTAAGCTAACCCAATGTCGTCTCTCAAGGAAGATTTTTAAGGGCAATTAATTATGTCACAAGAAAACTATTAACTAAAGATTTAAAGCTGTAAAATTATCTAAAGCTGAGAAAAGTAAACTTAATTACTAGAAACTTAAATTAAATAATTATCTAGGCAAATTAAGCTATAAAACCCTAGGCAAAATTAAACCAACTTAAAGTAAAGGAATTAACTAGGCATGTTGAATTTAAATAACTTTAATTAAAATCTTCTAATCTAATCTAACTAGGCAGAAACTACATTGCATAATTTAAATGAAAGCATGATAAAAATGCATAAACTAAACTGCATAATTAAAGTGCGTAATTTAAAGAAAGCATGTAAAAGCAAATAAATAAACTTGATTAAAAATACCGTAAATCGTCTCGAGAAGTAATCTGTCACGTAATTACAACTCTAAATGGGAACTAATCTAAAATATGAATTAAAAGAACTATACTAAATTAACTAAGAACAATAATCGAAACTAAGACTAAGAAAGCAATAAACCTAAACTTTGGCTGCCTAGCGGGAACTAAAGATTAGGGCAAAGGATGATAATTTACAATGAAAAGTATGGCCCTATTTATAGACTTCAATTCTATCTTGATCACCATCAAACTTGCCATGTAAAGTTGGACTCTAAAAGGAATAGAATCGTGTAAGAAAAGGTAAGTCCATCAAAATCGTGCTCTGCAAGTTATCTTCGATTCTGGCAAAAATCGTAGCTCTGCAACGTTCTGGAAACTCGGCTCTGCAAAGGCATGGCAGAGCTGAAAGTCAGCTCTACATATGTTGACTCTGTAGATTTAGCTCTGTGATTTATGCCTAATTGTTCTAATTTTAGGGGTTTGCATGTGCTTATTTTAAGATTAATCTTCTGGAAATTGGTGCGTTTTATGGTCTATTTTATGCCTTGCAGGAGATTTAGGTTTTTGAGATGAAGAGTGCAAATCTTGGAGAATTTGGGCTAAGAATCGTGTGTTTGTGCACACTCTAGCATGGAAGAGAAGTAAAGCCCCCGTGCCGGAACCGAGAAGGCCCGCGCCAGAGATAAAACCTCACGCGGAAGCCAGAGCAGAGGAATCGAAGTGCCAGAGGAATCGAAGCGCCAGAGGAATCGCTATGCCAGAGGACTCGAAAGCGCCAGCGAAGTTAATCTCCAGTGCAGCGAAGTCTCGCCAGAGAAATCAATCGCCAGAGGACCCCGAGGCCAGAGCAGAGAAGTCAGACAGAGCAGAGAAGTCAGCCAGAGCAGAGAAATCAAGAGGCCAGAGAAACCGGGAGTCAGAGCGGACAAGTGCGCCAGAGCGGAAGCCGTTTCTCTGGCGATAGCAGCGTATTCGGCCAGAATGGTGATGATTTCCAAAGCGCACGTCATAGCTGGAGTTACCTTATCATCTACGATTCTATTCCTTTTAGAGTCCGGCTTTACATGGTAATTTCCATGGTGATCTAGAGGGATTTGAAGTCTATAAATAGGGCCATACTTTTCATTGTAAAAAATCCATTCAAATTCTTGCCCTAGTTTTAGACGCCATCTTTGCAATCTGTTGGCATCCGAAGCTTAGGAATTTACTTGCTTTCATAGTTTCGAGTTTTTATTGTTCTAAGTTAGATTTCAAATTCATTTTTAGTTTAGTTTCTTGGATTGTGATTGAGTGACACAATTACAAGTTCAAGACAATTACGGTATTCCGTATTTCAATTCAAGTTATTTTCGTTTAATCATGTTTATGCTTTTCATTATTGTTTATGCTTTCTTTTCAATTATGCAATTTAAATTATGCACCTTAGTTTCATGCCTAGATTAGAAGTCTTTAAATTTATAAGTATTTAATTTCTTAAGTTAGGTTTAATTCAAGTTGTTTAAATTATTGCTTAGGTTAAGTTCAATTTACGTTTAAGTTTAAGATACGTTTTTAAATCAAAAACCTTTACTGCTTTCTTTTATTGCTTTTTCTTACGATATTACTAAAAGCCCTTAAAGACTTTCCTTGAGAGATGACACTGGGTCAACTTACCATCGCTAGGATGTCCTTGTTCTATTGCAAGTCAACTTAGAGGTGTTTCTAGTTGAGTCAAATTTTGGCGCCGTTGCCGGGGATAGTTTTAGGCGTTTTAGTTGTGTCGTTTTTACTTGCTTTATTTAATTTTTGTTTTTACGTTTCTTCCACTCGGTGCGTTTAATCCGTTTGTTCAGTGTTGTGCATGCAGGGACACCGTAGTCTTAAAGGCAAATTGGTGTCCCCTTTGCATAGTACGAGCGAAGGGATTTTCAGGAAGAATAGTTGCAAGGGAGTGTTCGGTGACGACGGAGCAGACGGTTCTAACTCCAGTTCGGACGAAGACGCACGTGACAGAACTGACGATTTCTACTCTGGTTCTGAATCTGACTCTGAAGTTCCAGAGCATACCATAGAGACAAGGGAGGAAGAGGCCAGCTCTGTCGACTTCCATACTAAGCATAACGCGACTAAGGAGGACACCGGCGCTACCAATACAGAGCAGACCGCAGCCACGGCAGAACACACTAAGGAGGAAGAGGCCAGCTCTGCCAATTTTTGCACCAAGCAGAATTTAAACAAGGAAAAGAAGGAGATGGCCAAGAACACGGAATATATGGGAGACTTCACCAGGCCGGTAATTGGAGATACCAACACGTCGGCAATCGTGCTCCCCACTGCTGTGAGAAACTACAATCTCAAACCTAATGATTCGAATCTGCTGCCGGTGTTCCACGGAATGCCAAGCGAGGATGCGCTGCAATTCATCCGGGATTTTTGCACACAAGTGCAAACAATCCCTCTACTTACTCTTACGGAGGATCAACTCAAGCTCAAGTGCTTCCCCTACGCACTTAAAGACCGGGCGAGGACGTGGATGCTATCTCTGCCGCCCAACTCTATCACTACATGGGGAGATGCTTGTGAAACATTCATGCTGAAATACTACCCAAGTCACAAGACACAGGAGCTGAGAACGAAAATAATGGAGTTGACCCAAGGAGCGGACGAGCCTTTGCATGAAGCTTGAGAGAGATATGAAGAACTTCTCCGTCAATGCCCTCAACATCAATTCACTAACGTTATGTTGATGCAGTTCTTCTACGATGGGTTAGTGCAAACTGCCCAATTTATGGTGGATAGCACGGCAGGAGGGAACATAGCTCGGAAAACTGCGGCAGATCTGAAAGAGATTTTCAAGACTTTAGCCGAGAGCTCCCAACAAAAGTCAGTCCGAGGACGGAGAGTAGAGGCTAGTGCCGTGACAAATCAGTTCGAGATGCAGCAACAATTGGCCTCGATCATGCGAGAAGTCCAACAGCTCAAGATGGAAAAGATGGAAAATCCTCCAGTTCAGAGCTCAGCACCGCCGATGACAACTCAGCCAATTCCAGCTCTGCCGACGCCAGCCCCGCCGAACCCAGCCCTACAGTACGTTGAGCCCTGTGGTATTTGTGGAGATTTCAACCATGGAGCTAATGAGTGCCATAGAATGGGAGAGTTTACTCCGGAAGGACAAGCTGAGGTCTATGCGGCACAAGGATTTCAAGGCTACAATCTAGGGCCAAGCAGACCTTATGGGCAGAACATGAATCAAGGTCAACAAAATGTGAATGGCGGATGGAGAGGTCAGCCGAATGCTGGCTGGGGAAATCAAAATCTTGGGGGGAATCAATTCCGTCGACCACCTCAAATGGGCTTTCATCAACAACAATATTTCCCGCAACAGCAGGGTTCATTCCAACCGTACAGATCTGATCACTATTTTATTAGCAACCAAAATACCGCAACTAACACGGTGTAATCGTAGCACAGAAATAGCAAGCAGAGTATCGTATCCACGGAGACTGTAAAACGAAATTACTTTATCTATCTCCTAAACAGACTCTCACAGTATGCAGGTAAACGAAAACAGGAAGGTGAATATTGAACTAAGATTAAAACGCAATTAACAATAATTAAAAGCACGTAGGAAAATTCGAATAATAAAGACAACTGATCCTAGGGTAGTAAATTCATTAACTAAATCCACATAATAAATCCATTAATCCTATGTACCAGTTTAATCCAGTTATGATGAGAGATCACTAAATTAATCAATTACTCTCGCTAGAGCAGCAACGATCGTAGATTAGTAAATTATCTATCTCCGTTAGGTCTCAAGAAAATCTACTAACTCCCAATAGCTCCTAAGAATAGCTCCCTATGATTCACCTATCTCCGCTAGGTCTCAAGGTTAAAATCATATCATACATTCCTGAATCCGCTAAACAGTTATCTCCGCTAGGTCTCAAACCGAATAGCTAAATATGCAAACTATTGATCAGATAATTCACAAGAATTTAAGCACCAGGAATTATGAATCATAAACTGGAAGGCACAAAGGTATTAACAAATAAATCACATAAATTCAATCAACTATTTACAAACCCTAGAATCAGCTAAAGAAAACTAGCCAGACATGCTAAAATAAAACATAAACATAATTAAATAGAATGCAATTATAAAAACTAAATTGTATAAAACCGAATGAAAAACGATTGTAGTGGCTTGAATCTTCAGTCTTGATCCAAGCCTTGAAAACTAGAAAGCAATAAAATTCTAAGGCTAGAAAACTGAAAATAAAGTCTGGGAACTGAAAAAGGAACCCAAAATAGGTCATAAGAAGACCTATTTATAGTACCAGGGTAAAATACAGAGTTTGAAACCCAGAAGAACTCCAAAAACGCGCAAAACTGAAAAATCCGGGTAGCCGGCGACCTGCCCGGCGACCCATCCGGCGGTCGCCGGCCCAAGCACAAAAATCCTTCATCTGGCGGCGATCGCCGCGTCTTTTCCAACGTTCCAGAAGATCCGGCGACCCAGGCGGCGGTCGCCGGTCAGGTCGCCGGAAATCCTTCTTCGGGCGGTGGTCAACGGTGTTTGACCGCCGGATTCTGACTGCTGCGCGCGATGTTTTCGTTTCGGCCATAACTTTCTCGTCCGAACTCGGATTTTCGATCCGTTTGCGCTCACGAACTCGTATCGAGACGATCTACAACTTGTATTTCAGCACAGTTTTCCAAATTCGAACTCAATAAACCTGAAATTTCCTTCAAAGTTCGAGTAAGAATCATGTTTCAAAAGATAAAGCAAATTAAGCACAAAACAATCATCCAACACTCAAATTCCTATAAAATTGACATCATATGAATACTAAAAACAAAGGAAACATGAGTGTTATCAACTCCCCCAAACTTAAGCCATTGTTCGTCCTCGAATAATGAGAAGAACACAATCAATAACACGAATGGGTAAGAAATCTAGCTCATCGATGCTTCCGAAAAATAAAGTATAATGGAATTCTCAAATCTTCAATAATCAAGCACAAAATTCACCAATAAACACAACCTATAGCAAAATCAACCTTGACATTCCAAACAATTGAATCTCACAAGGTATGTGTATCACTCAACTCTCAATTTGATGGAATAGATAGGACGTGTATGCTCTCATCGAATTCAATGCAATGCAGATCTCTTACCATAGGCTTGCCAATCGTCTACAATCTCCATCGCTAATAGTGTGCCAGGATTAAGATCAAAAAGGTCTTTTTATTCGGGTTATAATGTAGGGACATTGGTTAAGGTAGGGAAATATAGGCTAAGTGACTCAAATAGATCAAGAACACCAACCTTATAGCTTCACTAATCAAGCATGGAATAAATTCCATCTTCCACCCAACTATATCACCATAATCAACACAACTCAAGGGATTTAATCATCACAATGCAGAACTAACCACTCTTTTATGCTCTCCATTTATTTCCAACACACGAAGTCGATTTTCTAACAAATTTCTCAATATACACTCGACTTTATACTTTTTTTTTTCTTTTTCTCTTTTTTTTTTCTTTTTTTTTCACAACTTTTCTAGAGCTTATAAGAGTAAATAGTAGCTCAATATCATCCCTTCTTTTTCACAACCCACTATGAATATTCACCACACGACGATCCCCATATATCTTATCACCCCCTATCATCCGGCTAAAGAATAAAAGCTAAATAGGCTCAAAGAGGATAACAAAGGATAAATTTTTTTTCAAGGATAGTGTTTGGGAAAATAATGTGGCTAACAAAAGATGGCCTAAAATCATATCCTAATCCTGGGCACAACTGCAACCTCGACACAGAAACCATGGCAAGTTCTAGAAGATCACTACATATGCATGACAAAACTCACAACAAAGAATAAACTGTGTATGATAAACAGTTATGGCTCAAAATCTCACAGGTTTATTCAACGTCCAAAAGTCAAGGTCAAAATCACTCTAGAATTATGCAAATTAGTTCCAATTATGCTTAAATCATCAAAGAAAATCAAACTCCAAATTTTCACATAAATCATCAAAGAAAATCAAACTCCAAATTTTCACAGAAATCATCATTGGCATCTTACCAGAAATCTAATGGAGCTAACAATCACACACCACCAACCAAGCAAGATAAAACAATAAAGCCAACAAAAGTAATAAAAGTGATACACATATCTACTCTCACCCCCCTCCCCCAAACTTATTACAGAACATAAGTTCGAAAATAAGTTTGGAGGGATGATGATATGTGTGTCACTACTCACAGAAAAACATGCTCCATGGGGGTAGTATGGACAAGGCGCGAGTTCCCGCATCTTCCAAGCTCAACACTGCACTAAAACACCAAACAAAACAAAGAAAACAAAGAAACAAAAAGAAACTAAAAGAAAGAAAACAAAACAAAGAAAACGGTTGGGTTACCTCCCAACAAGTGCTTAATTTAACGTCTAGAGCTCGACGATACCTCATGGTCTCAATGAACATCAAACGCAGCGGGCGTGATAGACCGCCTAACACGAACAGAGACAGAGGACTCATGTGCATCAGCTGCGTGAAAGACGACGCTTCCATTGGGCACATCTATCATAGCCCTCCCCGTAGCTAAGAATGATCGACCAAGAATCAATGGCGGATTTGTATCTTCAGGAATATCGAGGACCAAGAAATCCGTAGGGAAGACGAGCTTGTCAACCCTCAAAAAGATGTCTTCAAGTTTTCCTCTCGGCTTCACTCTTGATCTATCCGCCATTTGAATCTCCATCGAGGTCGGCTTGAGATCTCCAATTCCCAACCGCTTGAAAACAGAGATGGGCATCACATTGACACTTGCCCCTAGATCACAAAGAGCCTTGGGAAAGAGCTCTCCTCCAATCTCGCACTCAATGGTGAAGCTACCCGGATCTTTCTTCTTCGATAGTAGCTTCATTGGCAGCTCAGTGCCCACAGCTGTCGCCTGCGGAATTTTCTTATCCTCATCACCCATCTTCTTGGTGTGAACAACTATATTTTCTTCTTTTTCCTTGGAATCCTGCAATTTTGAGAGAATTTGAGGCTGTGCATGCCGGTCCGATTCTTCAAGTAGTCTCTCTAGCTCATCCACTATACGTCTATGCTCTGTCTCCTCGGGATTGGCAATTTTTTTCTCATTCTTGCAATGGGAGATCTCCAGCTTGATTTCCTTGGCATCCACCTTTTTGCTCGGCTTCACAGCACATTGCTCTTCAAGCACCTCCCTCTTCATCAGCCTACGGGGGAATGGAGCCTTTGGGATGTATTCCCTAAGTGGAATAGGAGCTTTGTATGGTTCCTCACTTGGTTGTTCGTTCTCCTTGCTCATTCTCCTATCTTTTGGAGACAGAGTGCCATCGAAAATAGCATTGCATTGGCCCTTTGGATTGACAGTAGTGTTGCTCGGGAATTGGCCCGACTTGTGCTGCGCAGCTGCTTGGTTGGCCATCTGACCAACTTGAGTCTCCAATATCTGCACTTGCTTGGACAATGCTGAAACATGATTTCCTAATTGACTCACTTGGGTCTCCATATTGGTCTTCCATGCACCTACATTCGTTTCCAAACCACCTATCTTTCCCAACATCTGCTTCATCATGTCTTCCATCGAATCTTTCTTCGGCTCATTGATAACTCCTCCGCTAGACACAGAAAATCCAGGTGGAGGCTGCAAAGCATTGTTCGGATTGCCGTAAGAAAGGTTAGGATGCGGGCGTGCTCCTGGCTGGAACTGCTGCTGAAACTGCTGCCCTCTGTTGTACATTCCTGGCTGTCCTCGCTGGAAATTCTCATAGTTTCTGCCATTCACAAAATTTACATCTTCCATGACTGACGGATCTATCACAGCTTGCTCAGGACGTCCAACATTCAATTCACCAAGTTTTGTAGTCAACTCTGCCAGCTGTGTAGCCATTGCTGACTGCTGCGTAGCCATCGCTGCTTGTTGAGTGACCATTGCTGCAATAGGATCAGAACTGGAAGCAGCTGCAACCTTCTTCAATTGTATTCGCTCAGATGGCCATTGGTAGCTTGTAGAAGCCATACTATCAATAATGTTCCATGCATCAGAGCTGCTCTTCTGAAGTATAGAGCCACCTGTAGCTGTATCCATGTGCATCCTTGTACGCTCCCCGCAGGCATTGTAGAACATTATCACTAGTGTGCCTTTATCAAATCCATGGCTTGGGCACTTTCTGAGCTTCTCCTGATACCGCTCCCAAGTCTCCGCTAGCTTTTCTCCATCGTACTGTTGAAACTGCACGATGTCCATCTTCAACTTCAATGTAAGGCCAGGCGGATGGAACTTGCGTAGGAATGCATGAGCCAAGTCCTCCCACACGACATTATTTCCCAGCTGCAGCGTATGATACCACGACTTCGCCTTATCCCGCAGTGAAAAGGGAAAAAGACGAAGACGGATAATGTCATCAGGGACACCATTCATCTTCACCGTGCTACACAGCTCCAGGAAATGCGCCAGGTGCGCATTAGGGTCTTCGATCGCCTGTCCACCATATTGGCTCTGTTGAACCATCGTGATCAGACCCGTTTTCAGCTCAAAGTTGGTAACGTTCACTTTTGGGGGCTCCTGGTACACGTACTGTGGTATGAACGCTTCATTGATAGCTGGTTGTTTCTGAGCCTCTCTCGTCTCCTGTGCATCAAGCAGCTTCTTCAACTGCTCTTGCAGAGCTCGAATTTGGATTTGCTCTGGAGTAGCCATCGTTTCCGTCTCAGCTTGATCGTTCTGCTTCTTTAGATTGCGCAAGGTTTTGTTGATTTCAGGGTCTAACTCAAAGAGAGGATTCCCGTGAGATCTTGTGTTCATATGCAACCTACAGAAACACAACTTATAAAAGTTAGAAAAGAAAAATAAAAACAAATAAAACTTGCAGTACTATAGAGTCCTATTGGAAATATTAAAGCAAAATCTAAACAGTCCCCGGCAACGGCGCCAAAAAGTTGATCACTATTTTATTAGCAACAAAAATACCGCAACTAACACGGTGTAATCGTAGCACAGAAATAGCAAGCAGAGTATCGTATCCACGGAGACTGTAAAACGAAATTACTTTATCTATCTCCTAAACAGACTCTCACAGTATGCAGGTAAACGAAAACAGGAAGGTGAATATTGAACTAAGATTAAAACGCAATTAACAATAATTAAAAGCACGTAGGAAAATTCGAATAATAAAGACAACTGATCCTAGGGTAGTAAATTCATTAACTAAATCCACATAATAAATCCATTAATCCTATGTACCAGTTTAATCCAGTTATGATGAGAGATCACTAAATTAATCAATTACTCTCGCTAGAGCAGCAACGATCGTAGATTAGTAAATTATCTATCTCCGTTAGGTCTCAAGAAAATCTACTAACTCCCAATAGCTCCTAAGAATAGCTCCCTATGATTCACCTATCTCCGCTAGGTCTCAAGGTTAAAATCATATCATACATTCCTGAATCCGCTAAACAGTTATCTCCGCTAGGTCTCAAACCGAATAGCTAAACATGCAAACTATTGATCAGATAATTCACAAGAATTTAAGCACCAGGAATTATGAATCATAAACTGGAAGGCACAAAGGTATTAACAAATAAATCACATAAATTCAATCAACTATTTACAAACCCTAGAATCAGCTAAAGAAAACTAGCCAGACATGCTAAAATAAAACATAAACATAATTAAATAGAATGCAATTATAAAAACTAAATTGTATAAAACCGAATGAAAAACGATTGTAGTGGCTTGAATCTTCAGTCTTGATCCAAGCCTTGAAAACTAGAAAGCAATAAAATTCTAAGGCTAGAAAACTGAAAATAAAGTCTGGGAACTGAAAAAGGAACCCAAAATAGGTCATAAGAAGACCTATTTATAGTACCAGGGTAAAATACAGAGTTTGAAACCCAGAAGAACTCCAAAAACGCGCAAAACTGAAAAATCCGGGTAGCCGGCGACCTGCCCGGCGACCCATCCGGCGGTCGCCGGCCCAAGCACAAAAATCCTTCATCTGGCGGCGATCGCCGCGTCTTTTCCAACGTTCCAGAAGATCCGGCGACCCAGGCGGCGGTCGCCGGTCAGGTCGCCGGAAATCCTTCTTCGGGCGGTGGTCAACGGTGTTTGACCGCCGGATTCTGACTGCTGCGCGCGATGTTTTCGTTTCGGCCATAACTTTCTCGTCCGAACTCGGATTTTCGATCCGTTTGCGCTCACGAACTCGTATCGAGACGATCTACAACTTGTATTTCAGCACAGTTTTCCAAATTCGAACTCAATAAACCTGAAATTTCCTTCAAAGTTCGAGTAAGAATCATGTTTCAAAAGATAAAGCAAATTAAGCACAAAACAATCATCCAACACTCAAATTCCTATAAAATTGACATCATATGAATACTAAAAACAAAGGAAACATGAGTGTTATCAAGATCACAATACCAACAGCAGCAATCCATTCCGCAAGAGAGTGCACAGCCGATTCCACCACAAAAATCCATGCTCGAAGAAACGCTGCAAACCTTTATGGAGATCAGCAAACAAAGTATGGAGGCCCAAGCATCTACAATCAAAAGGCTCGAGACAACGGTTGGACAACTTTCCAGTGCCTTGAATCAAATCCAACAACAACAGCAGCCTGGGAAATTTCATGGCCAACCTGCTCAGCCACATCAAGCTCTTGCTGTAACTGTTCTCCGCAGTGGTAAGATTCTGGATAACAAAATGGAGGTTCCAACACAAACCAGAGCAGAGGAACCGTCCCGTCAGAGTAGAACCGATTCCTCTGACCTTGTCAGAGCAGAGGAACCGTTCCGCCAGAGCAGAACGGATCCCTCTGGCTTTATCAGAACAGAGCTGCCGAACTCTGCTCCGTTCAGACCAGAGCTACCGAGTTCAGATCTGCCCAACTCGACTGATGGAGAAAAGGGAGACCAGCAAAAGGAAGAAGAGAAGGAGAAGGAGGTCAAGCTCCACAAGGCTTCTACACCTTATCGACCACCGATTCCCTTCCCGGGCAGATTGAGCAATGGAAAGCAAGACCAACAGTTCGCCGACTTCTACAACATGCTTGCCAAGGTGAACGTGAATCTTCCTCTCCTTGATGTGATCAGAAAAGTCCCAGCATATGTGAAGTTTTTCAAGGAATTGGTCTCCAACAAGCGGAAGTTCGGGGACAATGAGAAGATTCTAGTCTCAGAAGTAGCGACCTCAATCATGCAGCAATCCTTACCACCAAAGCAGTGCGATCCAGGTAGCTTTGTGATTAATATTGCTTTAGGAAATGGTAAGGAATCTACGGGAATGTTAGATTTGGGTGCTGGAATTAACCTTATGCCTTACTCTATTTTCAAACAATTAGAGTTAGGTAATTTGAAATCCACTCGCATGTGTCTACAACTCGCTGATAGGTCCGTTAGGTACCCCCGTGGGATAGTTGAGGATATTCTGGTGCGAGTCGGGGATTTGATTGTGCCTGTTGACTTCGTAGTCCTTGAGATTGGGGATGTGCACGAGAATGGTAGAGATCACACTCTGCTATTAGGAAGACCCTTTATGGCGACCACTAACACGTTGATTGATGTCAAAAATGGAACTATTAAGATGACAGTGTTGGGGGAGTCGGTGTCTTTCTCGGTGCATGAAAATCGGGCTATGCCTTCTGCTAATTTCATAAATGAATGTTCATATATAGATGCTATTAATGGCCTGGTTGAGAAGGTATTTATACAGGAACAGGAGCGTGTGGAAGTTTGCGCTAGATCAGCCGATATAGAGGAATTAGCTCGGGAAGCTGAAGACTTCGGCTCTGGACTCGCCAAAGAATTACCCATTCCTCTGCCTTGCAGTTCTGCTCAGACAGCCATGCCGAGCTCAGTGCTTTCCAACCATACCGAACTACCCCTCGATGATCAGATGGAAACCAAGAGCCCAACGCTGGAACTAAAGGAACTCCCTGCTAACCTCAAGTACATCTTTTTAGAAGCAGGAAAGGAGAAGCCAGTCATCATCTCATCTACGCTGACTATAGAGCAAGAAGCAGCGCTGCTTGAAGTTTTGAAGAGAAACAAAGCAGCGCTAGGATGGAGCCTAGGTGACATACGTGGCATTAGTCCAGCCACATGCATGCACAGGATCAACTTAGAAGAAGGAGCTGCACCAAAGCGAGATGCCCAGCGACGCTTGAACCCTATGCTAATAGAGGTTGTGCGTAAGGAAATCCTCAAGCTTCTTGCCGAAGGGATTATCTACTCTGTCGCCGATAGTGAGTGGGTGAGCCCGGTGCATGTCGTGCCAAAGAAAGGAGGAATGACAGTTGTGCGCAATGACAAGATGGAGTTGGTGCCGACACGTCCTACCACGGGATGGCGGATGTGCGTCGACTACAGGAAACTCAATGCTGTCACCAAAAAGGATCATTTTCCCCTCCCTTTTGTTGATCAAATATTAGATCGGTTGGCAGGGCATGATTTTTATTGTTTTTTAGATGGTTTGTCAGGATACTACCAAATCGCAATCACACCGGAAGATCAAGTCAAGACTGCCTTCACCACGTCTTTTGGGACATTTGCATGGAAAAGGATGCCGTTCGGATTGTGCAATGCACCCGGGACGTTTCAACGATGCATGATGTCCATATTCTCTGATATGATTGGTAAATTCGTGGAGGTTTTTATGGATGATTTTTCAGTTTTTGGGAAGTCTTTTCATGATTGTTTAACTAAGATTGATGTTGTGTTGAAAAGGTGTATTGAAAGTGGCCTAACTTTGAGTTGGGAAAAGAGTCATTTCATGGTTACTCGTGGGATTGTCTTGGGTCATGTGGTGTCTAAGCATGGACTAGAGGTCGACAGAGCTAAGGTGGAGGTAATCCAAAAGTTGCCACCCCCTATTGATGTCAAAGGGATTAGGAGTTTCTTAGGTCACGCCGGTTTTTATCGACGTTTCATTAAAGATTTCTCTAAAATTAGCCAACCTCTATGCAAACTGCTAGCTCAGGATGTTCCTTTTAATTTCGATGACTCTTGCATGCATGCCTTTGAAACATTGAAACTTAAGTTGAGCTCTGCCCCGGTTGTAATTGCGCCTGATTGGTCATTGCCCTTTGAGATTATGTGTGATGCGTCTAACTCTGCTGTAGGAGCGGTGCTAGGTCAGCGTGTGGATAAGATGTTACGTGTGATTTACTATGCTAGTTTAACTCTGAATAGTGCACAAGTAAATTACACCACTACTGAAAAAGAGATGCTTGCTGTGGTCTTTGCCTTAGATAAATTTCGAGCATACATCATTGGGTCTAAAGTCATTGTCCATAGTGACCATGCTGCACTTCGATATTTGATGACTAAACCTCAGGCTAAAGCTCGTCTCATCCGTTGGGTCTTACTGTTGCAAGAGTTTGATGTAGAGATCAGGGATAGGAAAGGAAGCGAGAATCACGTAGCTGACCACCTTTCCCGATTGGACAAAAATCTGCTAGGGTCGAGTCTCAATTGCATCCCTGAATCTTTTCCTTTTGAGCATACATATGCATTAACCTTCGATAAGAACAGCATTGCCGAGATCCACTCTGCCCAAGCCAGAGCTACCGAATTCTGCTCTGCCGAAACCAACTATGGCACCAGAGCAGAGGAGTCGGTACCAGAGCAGAGGAGCCGACATCTCCAGCGCGGAATCGAAGTCAGCTCTGCTCTGGCCAGCTTCGCCGAGATCATTTCTACCAGCCTTGCCGAACTCAGCGCTGCTCAGAGCAGCCCTGCGAGTGCCGAGCCCTGGTATGCAGATATTGTCAATTACTTAGTTTGTGGTATTCTACGGCCTGAGCTGACATCGCAGGAAAGAAAGAGATTTTTAGCTCAATGCAGACACTATTATTGGGAGATTCCTCACCTTTTCAAGCTTGGAAAGGATGATGTCATTCGACGGTGTGTGCCGGCAGAGGAGCAACAACAAGTGTTGAAAATGTGCCATGAGGATCATTGTGGTGGACACTTTGGGGGGCAGAAAACAGCACATAAAATTCTTCAATCAGGTTTGTTTTGGCCTTCCATTTTCAAAGATGCACACACTTTCACTCTTGCTTGCGATCGGTGTCAGAGAGTAGGAAATATTGGCCGCAGAAATGAGATGCCCCTCCAAAGCATTTTAATTGTCGAGATCTTCGATGTGTGGGGCATTGATTTCATGGGACCATTTCCTACTTCGCATGGATTTCAATATATTTTACTTGCTGTAGATTACGTGTCCAAATGGGTTGAGGCTATCCCCACACGGACATATGATGCTAATGTGGTGCTTAAGTTTGTGCAAGAAAACATTCTTTCTAGATTCGGATTTCCTAGAGCTATCATTAGCGATGGAGGCAAGCACTTCTGCAATAAGTTGTTTGCAAAGCTCATGAAGAAGAATGGGATCACGCACAAGGTTGCAACACCATACCATCCACAGACTTCTGGACAAGCTGAGACGAGCAATCGGCAGATCAAAGGAATTTTGGAGAAAACGGTGCAGCCCTCGCGCAAGGACTGGTCCGCAAAGTTGAATGACGCTCTCTGGGCATACCGAACTGCCTTCAAGGGAGTGCTTGGGATGAGTCCATACCGTCTAGTATATGGCAAGGCTTGTCATCTGCTGGTGGAGATAGAGCACAAAGCTTATTGGGCGATCAAGGCTGCCAACTATGACTTGGGCTCTGCCGTGAAGCAGCGCATGTTGCAAATGGAGGAGTTAGATGAGCTACGCAATGAGGCGTATGAGAATGCAAGAATTTACAAGAACAAAGTGAAGCGACTCCACGATCGCCGCATTTGTCACAAGAAGCTTTGCCCTGGAATGAAGGTGCTCTTGTTCAACTCTCGACTTAAGTTATTTTCGGGAAAGCTGAAATCTAGGTGGAGTGGTCCATTTTTACTCAAAGAAGTGTTCGAGCATGGTGCGGTCGAGCTATTGAACGAGCACACAAAGGAGAGTTTCCGAGTGAATGGCCATCGAGTGAAGCCGTACTACGAGCACCAGAGCTCGCCGTTGGAGGTGGAGTCTCAAGCTCTGCACAACCCTAGCTGAAGTTCAGCTCTGAAGTCGGGCTGGAGACTCTAAATCTAGCGCTTGGTGGGAGGCAACCCACCGTTGGTTTGTTTTTAGTTTCTGTTTTTCTTTGTTTTTAGTTGTGTGTTTCGTGTCTTTCCTAAGTTTTGGATGCTTTGCGGATACTTTGATGCTTGGTGAGCATGTATTATTTTCAGCGCTGAAACTCTCATACAGCCGCCAGCGCTGCTGTACCACCGCTGCACTTCTCCACGCTGCCCTTCTCCACTCTGCCATAGCCAGCGAATTCCCCTCGTCACCACCTCGCACGTTGCTTCAATGTCTCCATGCCGATAATCAGGGACGTATCCTCTATTCTTATTTTTTTTTTTTTTGCCCTGAGGACATGGCATGCTTTAAGTGTGGGGAGGGGGTGTTTTATTGTGCATATATTTTCAATTGGGCGAGATTAGTCTTTCTATGCTTAGTTTTTGGTCTCGAATCTTGCTAATTTTTATGAATTTGTGGAAGAGTAGATGGTTTTCGATGCGAATTTCGGGTTTGTGAATGAATGGTGGTTATTCTTGTTTTACTGTTGATATGTGTTTCTTGATTATGCAAAGAATTTGAGTTTTGTTGCAACATGATTGTAAGTTAGTAAAACGTGATTTGTCCGGTAGATGCTAGAAGAAGTGTTGTCATTGTGATTGCCTATGATCATATCTTATCTGTGAAATGTGAAAAATGTTGGACGAATTGCCAACTTCAAAAGTGCCAGCTCTGAAACATCTGGCCTGTTCTAAAACGTGATAGCTCTGAGTCTCTGCTCCTCTAGTCTAACTATGAGCATGGGAAACCACGTGAAAAGACTTTGGATTATATCCAAATGGTTTTTATTTCACGAATTATGACTCAACTGTCGAAAATCTTAAGCACACAAAGTGTGAAAAATGGTGATATTGATTATAAAGGCGATCACATTAGGGAATTCACTTCTAGCGGAGAATTGGGTCTGATCGAATTACTTGCATTACTCTTTTGTTGCTTCTTAAACTTTGAGTTACTTGCATGATCGAGAGATGTGTATTGATTGTAAAATTTTGAATTGACTTTGAGAATGTTTGGATGGAAATTAGCATTGTTGAAATCAATCTCTTCCTAGGATTCATACGGATTTTGCTTGAGGACAAGCAAAAGGCTAAGTGTGGGGGGGTTGATTTATGCCTAATTGTTCTAATTTTAGGGGTTTGCATGTGCTTATTTTAAGATTAATCTTCTGGAAATTGGTGCGTTTTATGGTCTATTTTATGCCTTGCAGGAGATTTAGGTTTTTGAGATGAAGAGTGCAAATCTTGGAGAATTTGGGCTAAGAATCGTGTGTTTGTGCACACTCTAGCATGGAAGAGAAGTAAAGCCCCCGTGCCAGAACCGAGAAGGCCCGCGCCAGAGATAAAACCTCGCGCGGAAGCCAGAGCAGAGGAATCGAAGTGCCAGAGGAATCGAAGCGCCAGAGGAATCGCTATGCCAGAGGACTCGAAAGCGCCAGCGAAGTTAATCTCCAGTGCAGCGAAGTCTCGCCAGAGAAATGAATCGCCAGAGGACCCCGAGGCCAGAGCAGAGAAGTCAGACAGAGCAGAGAAGTCAGCCAGAGCAGAGAAATCAAGAGGCCAGAGAAACCGGGAGTCAGAGCGGACAAGTGCGCCAGAGCGGAAGCCGTTTCTCTGGCGATAGCAGCGTATTCGGCCAGAATGGAGATGATTTCCAAAGCGCACGTCATAGCTGGAGTTACCTTATCATCTACGATTCTATTCCTTTTAGAGTCCGGCTTTACATGGTAATTTCCATGGTGATCTAGAGGGATTTGAAGTCTATAAATAGGGCCATACTTTTCATTGTAAAAAATCCATTCAAATTCTTGCCCTAGTTTTAGACGCCATCTTTGCAATCTGTTGGCATCCGAAGCTTAGGAATTTACTTGCTTTCATAGTTTCGAGTTTTTATTGTTCTAAGTTAGATTTCAAATTCGCTTTTAGTTTAGTTTCTTGGATTGTGATTGAGTGACACAATTACAAGTTCAAGACAATTACGGTATTTCGTATTTCAATTCAAGTTATTTTCGTTTAATCATGTTTATGCTTTTCATTATTGTTTATGCTTTCTTTTCAATTATGCAATTTAAATTATGCACCTTAGTTTCATGCCTAGATTAGAAGTCTTTAAATTTATAAGTATTTAATTTCTTAAGTTAGGTTTAATTCAAGTTGTTTAAATTATTGCTTAGGTTAAGTTCAATTTACGTTTAAGTTTAAGATACGTTTTTAAATCAAAAACCTTTACTGCTTTCTTTTATTTCTTTTTCTTACGATATTACTAAAAGCCCTTAAAGACTTTCCTTGAGAGATGACACTGGGTCAACTTACCATCGCTAGGATGTCCTTGTTCTATTGCAAGTCAACTTAGAGGTGTTTCTAGTTGAGTCACTCTGCACTGTCAAGTTTACTCTGGCGCGTAAGTCAGCTCTGTCGATTTAGCTCTGCTCTTCCGAGTTTAGCTCTGCTCTAACAAGTTTGTTCTGCTCTGGAGATTTCAGCTCTGCTAGGGAAGTTCAGCTCTGGAGATTTCAGCTCTGACTCTGTAAGTCGGCTCTGCTCTGCTACAGGGCTATCCTCGCAGCTCTGCTCTGACGAGCTTCTCTGCTCTGCTCTCCAGCGCGGGCTTTTCTACTCTGATGCGGACTTTTCAGCTCTCCACACCAGAGTACGCCTAAAAACACCATTCTTAACCCAAAATCTCCAAAATTGTACTCTTCCATCTATAAAACCTAAATATCCTGCAAAGCATAAAACAAACCATAAAACGCACCTTTTTCCAGAAGATTTATCTTAAAACACACACATGCAACACCCAAAATTTAGAACAATTAAGCATAAATCAGCCTCCCCCACCACCATCACTAGATCCTTCGCCCCCTCCGCTCCTCCATCCCCATCACCAGAGCTCCGTCTATTGGCATTTGTTGAGGAGGATGAGCAGCACTTTCGCCTCCACCATCTCCTCCTGCATCGCTATCATCTTCTTCGATGAGCCTGGGGCCTCTATTGAAGGAATCCGATGGGTGAATTGAAAATTTATCAATTTGGGGAATGGGTTTCCTTTAATTGTTGGGAAATTTTCGATTTTGATCTTATGTGTGTTAGCGTTGCTGGTGTTGAAAATCAAGCAAATATCGGATAGGGTTGCTGGCTATGCTGTTGTTAGCCAACGCCGAAGAAGATGAAGTCGGTTGCGTGGAAACCCTAGAAACTAAGGGTGACGGCGCAGAAACCCTAGCCGCCTAAGGCGCCGCTGCCCTATCAGACATGGTGGCTTATGGGAATAGAAGCGATTCAGTTGGGGGTGGACCGAATGTAGCCGCTGCCCTCCGATGTAGTCGCTGTGAATTTCTTTCTGACGACGATGGCGGTGGCGTCTTTGGGGGTGGACGAAGAAAGAGTAGTAGACAGAAAATTAGGGCTCTGCAAGACTGAGGGCAGGGGTGGTCCAGTGGACGGCTCCTCACCGGAGTTCAGACAGGAGAAGACGGGGGCTGGAATTTGAGGTAAAACGACGTCGTTTTACCCCCAACTAAACGACGCCATTTTGGTTTCCGTCCGGCGGCACCATGTCATATTTCAGATCACTGAAAAGTGCCATGTTAGCACTCAATTTGGAGATTTTTGAAAACCATGGCAAAATTGATCAGTTGGTTAAGTTCAGGAAAAATTTGATAAAAAAAAAAGTTAATGGAAAACTTGGAAATCGGCCCAAAGTTCATGATTTTTTTACGTAATTAACCCTTATTTTTTTCACAATTTTTAAATTTTAGATAAAAATACATAATTTTTTGTTTGATTCTGATTTTTCGCACGATGAATTTCTTTGAAAAAAAATTAAAATTGACGTGGCTTACTAATACTGATGGGGATACGACATCGTTTACAATTTAGATCAAAACGTTGTTGTTTTATTATATAATTTTAAATCTACCCTAATTTTATATTCCAACAATTCTCTCTCTCCTAATGGCGCGCTAATAGCAGTTCCTTTCTTCATCACTTTCGATTGTTTCTTTCCTTAGATATTTGAAGAGCACATCAAGAATTAAATACTTGGACCGGTATTTGCTCGCAATACTCCTCGCAGGACTCACTATTTTGGAGGTTTACAATTTGTTATCACATCAAGAATTAAATATTTGGACTGATAGTTGCTGAGTTAGAGCCTTTCTTATTGCAGTGTTAAATTTGCTAGCTTTGTTTATCATAGTGGTAGATTTCAAGAAATAGATTGTCGCAGCCCGCCCTAACTAGGGATAGTTAGGCCGAGTGATCCACGACTAGGGATGGGGTTAAAGAAGAAGGGGAAGAAATGGGCGTCATTTAAAACCGTAAAGCTTACTCATTTTAATAAAACTCGTCATTATTACTCATTAATGCTTAATAAAATAGTCTAATGAAAGACAACGTAAAACTCAATTAAAGCATTAAAGAAAGAAGACATAAAACTTAATAAGACATTAATCAAGTTATTACATCAACAGGAACCATCCTCTCAAACTTAAAGTACGACATGACATAACATGGTACCAAAAGTACTCTGCAGTGGAAATGTAGCTAGACATATGTATGAGGACATATTCTAGACATGTTACATATTTATTAACAACCCTGTAACTCCGCTCAATGCAGCACCATCATCACAACGGCTCAACCTGCACATTTTTGAAAAACATATGCAGGGCTGAGTACAAAAGCACTCATTGAACACATGCCAAACATCTCATCTCATCTCATCTCATTCTTTATAAAGCTATAAATATTGTCATTGCCATACTTTAAACAAAGCATAAGGGATTTATCTAAAGCCTTATGTTTGCAAACTCATTTTCGTTTCTCAAAGTTGACTGGCCAGTCTATGTTTTCAAGTAAGTACCATATCTGTTAACTCATGTACTGAGAGGGAGGCTTCCCTCTGCAGCACTGCGATCGGCCAACCTGAAAGCTGACAAATGGTCTTTTAAATCAAGATGCTAGATTACTTTTTTTTGTGACCAGATAAGACAAATGGTCTTTTAAATAAACATATGAGTGGGCAAACCAATGATAGAGTTAGAGTGATGAGATTTGAGAAATGAGTTGAGTTAGAGATGCTGATTTAATTGAGTGGAGATTTTATTTTATTTCCGACTACCGGGAATGGAGTTACCGGATACCGAGTTATCAGAGAGATTGACTGTCCTATTAAGAAAATAGGAATATCGAGTTGGAAATAGAGTCGAGAAAGAAAGAGTGAGAACCTTGATGATAAGAGTCGGTCTGAGAGACGTTTAGTTTGCTCGTGATTTGCCGATTGCTTTGATGTGATGATATGTGAATTTGCGTGACTGATTGATTATGTGATTTTTGTTACGTGTGCCATCATGAGCGAGTATTATGATTTTTATTTGAGAACTTTAGCGCTTGGAATTTTAATTAAGTTTCCAAAGCAAGCGCGATTTATTTTTACCGAGAAATCGAAGAATGTCGGTTTATAGAATTTTTCCAAACAAAATATTTTTAAATTATTTTTCCCATGATGAGGAATATTATAATTGAGCGAGTGCACTAATATTAGTGCTATATTTATTTTTATTTTGGTCACATGAATAATTATACTATGGCATTTCACTAATGAGTAACATTCCATAATTATTGTTATTATTCATTTACTACACTCTCTCACATTATTATTTTATTCCCTTAAGCATCTTCCTAAATACCAAAAAATTCCAAGTGGATTAGAGCATTAATTTAAGAGTGTAGAGATTAGGGGATCAAGGCATTAAATGCCAAATCTCTTCTAAGATTTGCAAATCTTCTCAAAGATCATCCAAATCAAATTCAATCTTGCAAAATTCTCTCTCAATCCTTCACTCTCATTTTCGACCACCCCTCTTTCTCCCTCATCTCTCTCTTTTCCTCCATTAACAACCATAGATGAAGACCTTCGAAGCTTCATAGATTCATACCAAAAACAAATCCACCTCTAGATCTCACCTTAAACACCCTCTATCTCCTAGAATTCAAGAAAATCATTGGAGTTTGATTTCAAAGTTAGAAAGAGAAAGTTTGATTTTTTGTGTAATCTTGGCTAAGTGATCTTTAATTTCATAGATCTAACTTGTATGATGTTATATGTGAGCATATTTGGAAGATTGAAGCAAGAAATCACCCCCTTCTTTTTTTTTAGAATTTTCGAAAATATGGGTTTCTACCCTTCAAAAAATTTTCTTTTTCTTTCCTTAAATTGGGGTGAGAAATGTGATCTATGATATGTTTGGTGATGATTGATGTGTGTTTTGAAAAGCTATGACTTGAGATGCAAAGTTTGAGTGAGTTTAGTTTACCCAAAATTGGGAATTTGTGAGTTGATGTTTCAAATGAAGAATTGATGATGAGCATGGGATTATGAGATGTCTAAGATGATGATTGATGGAGTAGATTGAGGATATGATGTTAATTGATGACTTTGATGTGACTTAGTTTGATAAAATTAGGGATATGTGTATCGATGCCCTAAATTGTTAATTGATGGTTTCTACTGAGCCTCAGATTGAGCGAGTTCCCTTTGATCCTTATCCAAGGGTTGCCCCGTTGCCCGAGCCAGGCACTTTGGCTTTCCAGATGTACATGCACCCTATTTTATATCCACCATCCCGAGACGCCCAGGAGGGAGGATATCGGCCAGCACACTTTGACAGCGATGAGGAGGATCCGGATGAGGAGACTCCGGAGATGACGGTTGGCTATGGACGGACCCGGCCACTGTAGCGTCACACTACTGCCGATGGAGTCGAGACATGGGTACCTGTTCCCGAGGTGCCGGTTTATGGTCCGATGGTGGACACCGACGTCGAGGATGAGCCGAGCGACGATAGCGTCTACCGACTGATCGACGAGTACGAGAGTCAGGTGTCAGAGCCGAGCGAAGAGACGGAGCCCAGCGAGGATATGGAGGTCAACGACACGACGAGCAGGATCTCAGGAGACGATGGATAGTGACCACGTTTATCTACTAGGCGCGTACATATGAATAGATGCATAGTTGATATATATATATATATAGGTAGAGAAGCATAATATAGTGTGTATGTGTAGATAGTATATATCTATAGATGCTTAGTACCTATGATGGCTGTCTAGTTAGAGCATCATTTTAATGTTAGGGCCTTTGTACATAGGATCCTACTTTTGTAAAAGACCTCGAGAGAGAGGCAATATTTCTTATATATATATATATATATATATATACATAGATGTTGATGATTAGTGAGTTTCACTTTCCTTATCAGAGCTTTGAGAATGATGATGTTGATGCGTGATGATAAATGAGAAATAGAGTTGATGAGAATCATGAATGATGATAGATGAGAAATAGAGTGGACGAGAAATTTGAGATCACCTATGAGATATAGAAGTGAAATGAGGAAAAAAATAGAACTTGTATTTTGAAACAACGAAGAGCTAAGTTTCGAGGCCGATGTTCATTTTTTATATTTTCCCTTTTTCCTATATAGTATGCCTTCGAGAAGAAGAGGGAACAGAAGGAACATAAATCGAGAAGAAGATGAAGAAGAGGAGCAGAGAGACCCCACATCACCACCTCCTTCACTACCAGAGAGGAGGATAGATGAACTTTTTCTGCGATAAAATCCACCAACATTCAATGGATCAGGAGATCCCGCTGAAACTGAGTAGTGGATTCGGAGTATGGAAAGAATTTTCAAATTCCTTGGATGTAGCGACGCCGAGCGTCTCATGTGTATGTCGTATCAACTTAAGGGATCCGCGAATTTCTGGTGGAAAGCGAAACAGAAAACGATGAACGAGGAGCAGATAGCAGCTCTTACCTGGGAGCAGTTTAAAGAAGCTCTTTACGAGAAATACATACCTCGAAGCTATCGAAAGAGGAAAGAGATGGAGTTTGTGAACTTGAAGCAAGGGAATAAGATAGTAGCTGAGTATGACCGACAGTTTTGCGATTTGGCTCGATATGCTCCATATCGAGTGGATAAAGATGAAAAGATGTCGGAACTATTTTGCTCCGGACTAAAGCAAGAGATACAAGTCATTTTAGCGAGTCAGAGTGCGCTAACCTATGCTGAGGCTTTGAACCGAGCGTTAGACATGGAACTGGCAATGCAGCCAGAGAGACCAAGTCAAGGTCCGATGCCACAATCAAACCTGAATTTTCAAACGAGAAATCAGCCTTTTGCTAGACAAGGCCAAAAGGGCAAGAGAAAATGGGACGACCGAAGCCAAGGTCTCAAGAAGCCGTGGCAGAGTCAGAATGTGCCACCGCAATATCAGAACAAAGGTAAACAGCCTTATGTTGGCCCAACTGCCCCAGCAGTAACTCCTCAAGGACCGCGAGGGATACCGCCTTGCCCGAAGTGCAATAAACTACATTTGGAAGAGTGTAAAATGGGACAGAATAGCTGTTACACCTGCGGAAGGGTCAGGCACTACTCGAACCAGTGTCTGAATCGCCAGCAAAGTGGAAGCAGAGGACGACCGAGTCAGTTTCGGCCGCAACTCAAAGCAATGGAGGGAATCCTACCGCTACCTCCACCACAGCGACAACAGCCAGTTTATCGACCGCGTCAGCCAAAAAGGCAACCACCAGCCCCGCAGGCGAATCAACCGCATCACCAGAGAATGTTCGCACTTGAGCAGAAAGCACCGGACAAGAATCGAGGAAATTTGATAGGTATAGGCGAGTTGAAAGGTGTACCCATAGTAATTTTATTCGAAACTGGAGCATCGCATTCTTTTATCTCGCATACTTGTGTCGATACCTTAGAACTGAACGTAGAGCCTGCTCCACAATCTCTAAGAGTAACCACACCCATAGGCAGAACTACTACGGTTTTGCACGTGTGCCCTAACTTAGAATTTAAGTTAGAATCGATTAATTTCGAGGCTAGAAACCTGAGACTGATGCCTATGTGAAACTTGGATATAATTTTGGGAATGGATTGGTTAGAGGAAAACCATGCGAAGATACAATGCAAGGAGATACGAATATCTTTCCAGCCACCTGGCCAAGAACCTACTTCCTTCATTGGTATTGAGGAAAAATGGAAGAAGACGCCGATCATCTCGGCACTGCAAGCAAGAAAGCTCTTGCAGAGAAAAGATACAACCGCATACGTTGTATATCTGAACCAGAGAGAGGATTCAAAGGCTAACGTTGATGACGTGCCAGTCGTGTGAGAATACGAAGACGTTTTTCCTGAAACTTTACCGGGTTTACCACCAGATCGACAGCTTAAGTTTACGATCGATTTAGAGCCTGGCGTAGCACCGACGTCGAAAGCGCCGTATCGAATGGCCCCTGCAGAGTTGCAAGAGTTGAAGCTGGAACTCCAAGAACTTCTAGATATGGACTTCATTCGACCTAGTGTTTCCCCGTGGGGAGCACCAGTTCTTTTGGTTAAAAAGAAGGATGGAAGCTTGAGGTTGTGTATCGACTATCGAGAGTTGATCAAAGTGACGTTAAAGAATAAGTATCCGTTACCTCGAATCGATGATCTCTTCGATCAACTACAAGGAGCAAGCACTTTCTCAAAGATCGACTTGAGAACGGGATACCATCAGCTGAAGATACGATCGGAAGATATTCTGAAGACGACATTTCGTACGAGATACGGACACTATGAGTTTATAGTTATGCCTTTCGGATTAACGAATGCCCTGGCAGTATTCATGGATCTCATGAATTGCATTTTTCGTGTTAGTCTTCATAGACGATATCTTGATTTACTCGAAGAGTAAACGAGAACACGAAGAGCATTTGAGGATCGTGTTGGAGAGATTGCGAGCTGAAAAGCTTTATGCGAAGTTTAGCAAATGCGAGTTTTGACTTGAAGAAATCAATTTTCTTGGCCATATCGTTTCTGCGAGAGGAATTGAGGTGGACCCAGCGAAAGTTCAAGCGGTACAGGAGTGGAGATCGCCAACCACACCGCACGAGATTCGTAGTTTTCTGGGATTAGCAGGGTATTATCGACGTTTTATTGAGGGCTTTTCGAAAATCGCTAAGCCATTGACGCACCTGCTAAAGAAAGAAGTCAAGTTCGTTTGGACGGACGAATGCGAGCGAAGTTTTCAAGAGCTGAAGAAGAGAATCACTATTGCCCCAGTTTCAGCTATTCCAAAGGCAGATAAAGAGTATGCAGTTTACACAGATGCATCAAAGAATGGTCTAGGATGTGTACTGATGCAAGAGGTAAAAGTTATAGCGTATGCTTCGCGACAACTGAGACCACACGAGATGAGTTATCCAACGCATGATTTAGAATTAGCAGCCGAAGTGCATGCTTTGAAGATCTGGAGACACCATCTCTATGGAGCACGGTGTGAGATATACACCGATCATAAAAGTCTCAAATACTTGTTTGAGCAAAAAGATCTGAACATGCGACAAATAAGATGGCTAGAATTAGTGAAGGATTACGATTGTGGGATAAATTATCATCCCGAAGAGGCTGTTTAGCCCTATTTTGTGATGAATTTGTGGGTGTTTACGACTTATTTTGACTTTTATTTTGGTCTCTTTCACTTAAGAGTTGATTGATTTGAGCTTTTGTGCTAATTTTGTTGTCTCAGGATTTTATGCTCAAATTGATTGATATGTGGACAAAAAATAAAGTCAGAATTTAGTTGATTGGTCTCAAGAAGAATCGAAGTTCGTCTCGATACGAGTTCGTAGGCGAAAACGGATCCAAAATCCGACTTGAAACGAGGGAGAACGGACCAAAACAAAAACGCTGCGCATTGAAGTTTGCGAAAGGCATAGACGGTGGCGCCGTATCACGGCGGGCGCCATCCACGGCGCCGCCGTCACTGGGCGGCAGTTACGTTTTTCCATTTTAAAGCCGTTTTTTAGGGTTTTTGGAGGTACTCTCGACCCAGCAGCCTCCTAGGCGATTTTCACTTGATTTCCCTTAGTTTTAGAGTAGTTAAAACATCAACAAACATCTTTTGGCTTTGTGGATTGAAGATCATGTTAGTTTCATTACATTGGATTGAAGTTTTGGATCGTACTCGTTGTAAGAACTCAGTTAATGTTTTCTATAAGATTGAATGCTAGTTTATTTCCTTTGCGTAGATTATTGTTGCTTCGAGTTCATTTAATGAATTGTTTGTTCTTTTATCTCGCCTAGATAATCGTTGTTCATGATTGATTGAATTAACTATTGCTTTCTAGATTGCTAGTTTAGAACCCTAGGTTTATTAGTTTTCCTGCGTTCTTAATTTGCTTCCTATCTTTGGCCTAGCTAGTTTTATATGCTTTATTTTAATTACGCATTAGTTAATCGAAGAGTGAATGTCAGACCCAAACTTCTGATTAGAGTGTTTAGGTTTATTTTCCGTTTTCTGTGCGTAGCATGATCAGAGCCCTGCTTAGCCTTCCTTGAGAGACGACTTGGGTTAGCTTATTACACTAGGACGACCTCGTACGATTGCGAGTCAATCCCTTAGGTGTTTTGGGTTGAGTCAAATTTTGGCACCGTTGCCGGGGAAGGCTTTAGGCGTTTGGTTGTGCTACTTTGTTTTCCGTGTTTATTTTATTTTTATTTTTGCTCGGTTATTTTCTTTCTCCCACTGGTGCGTTTGATCTGTTTTGTTGAGTGTTGTGTTGCTAGGGAGTTAAAGTCTTAACAGGAATTTGGCATTCTACTTGACAACACTCACCGTGCACGCGAGGTGCTTGAAGCCTAGGAGAGGGTACCGAGTCTCTTTTGTCTAGCGTTGGAGTTGAGAAGATGGCAGGAAGAAATTTGCAGTACATGGGGGATTTTACCCGGCCTGTCATAGAGGCCACGAACTCAGCTATTGTGCTCCCCACTGTAGTCAGGAATTACAACCTGAAGCCCAATGATTCAAGTTTGCTCCCCCTCTTCTATGGGCTGCCGAATGAAGATGCCCTACAGTTTATCAGAGACTTCTGCACCCAAGTGCAAACTTTTCCGCTGTTGGACCTCACAGAGGAGCAGCTAAAGCTTAAGTGCCTCCCATATGCACTTAAGGATCGGGCGAGGACGTAGCTGCTATCTCTGCCGCCCAACTCCATAACCACTTGGGGGGAGGCGTGTGAGAAGTTCATGCTGAAGTACTACCCGAGTCACAAGACACATGAGATCAGAGTTCAAATCATGAACTTCATCCAAGGAGCGGACGAGCCTTTTCATGAGGTTTGGGAGAGATTTCAAGAACTCCTCCGCCAGTGCCCGCAGCACCAACTGACCACTATGATGTTGATGCAATTTTTTTATGACGGGCTGGTACAGACTGCTCAATTCATGGTGGACAGCACGGCAGGAGGTAACATCGCTAGGAAGACCGCCGACGAGCTTAAGGAGATTTTCAAAACCCTAGCTGAGAGCTCACAACAGAAATCAATCCGTGGAAGGAATGCTGAGGTCAGTGCAGTGGCACCCCAGTATGAGCTGCGGAAGCAGGTGGCAGAAATTATGAGAGAGATGCAGCAGTTGAAGATGAGTAGGGTGGAACCACCTCGCACCCGTAAGCCTAATGTCGAGAGTTGTGGCATATGCGGCGAGTATGGCCATGGAGCCAACGAGTGCCATAGGATGGGCGAGCGTCCTTATGAAATAGGAGTAGAAGTCTTTGCTACACAAGGGTATTCGAGTAGGCAACTCCAGGGTCACATGCAAGGACACGGGCAGAGTTCTCAATACTGTCAATTCCAGCAGCCTATGGGTTATCAGAACCAGCAATAGTTCTACCCACCTCAGCAGCACCAACCTCCAGGCCCCTTATTTGAAGATCAGATGCAAGCTTTCATGCACGCTAGCAAACAGGCGATGGAGGCTCAGAGTGCTACCATCAAGCGCCTCGAGACTACAGTTGGGCAACTAACAGGAGCCTTGAATCAGCTGCAGCAACAACAGCCAACTGGGAAGTTCCCAAACCAGGACAAACAGCCGCATCAAGCTCATGCCGTGGCGGTAGTCAAGGAAAATGCCCCAATAACCATGGGAAAATGGAGAAGCAAAACCGTGGAAGCAATCAAGGCTATCCAATGCCCCAGTGAGCCACTGCCACCTGTCACTGTTGCACCAGACCAACCACCACCCAAGCAAGGAGATTCAAGTAGCTTTATTTTTGATATTAGTTTAGGTGGGGTTGAAAAGGTCTTGGGAATGCTTGATTTGGGCGCGGCAGTCAATTTGATGCCACTTGATATTTTTGAGAAATTGGGTAATAAAGAGCTTAAATGCACGAATATGAAGATAGAGCTTGCTGACGGCTCTATTAGTAGCCCACGAGGCCTTGTTGAGGATGTTGAGGTTGTTGTGAGGGGGATTAGAGTTTTGGCTGATTTTGTTGTCCTTGATGTGGGAAAAGGGATTAGAGGAGAGAATGGGCATCTTGTTTTGCTTGGCCGACCTTTTATGGCCACCACCCATACTCGTATTGACGTGAGTACTGGAAATTTGAGTATGGCGGGGGCAGGGAGGTCTGTAACTTTCTCTGTTTTTGATAAGAAATCTCCTACTCGTACCCCCTTATTGCAAAACTGTTCTTATGTTGAGACTTTTGATGTTTTAGATGAGGACTGTATTGTGCAGGACTTTATGTATAAGTTACAGGAGGAGGACGAGATTGTGGAAGAATTCCTTGCTGACTTGCAGGATGAGGCTGACATTGAGCAGGAATTTCTGGAAAAACTGCAAGAGGAAGATGATATAGAGCAAGGCTTTCTGTGTGCCTTGCTACTGGAAGAGAAGCTTGATGAGGTTGTGTCACTCGATCTCCTTGGATGTGTGGATAGAAGACCATCTCATGATATGAGCATGGAGCGCTCATTTGGAGGACCCACCCGCAGCTGCAATTCACGAAGATGTGTTTACACAGGCACTTAAGCAGCTGACGCTTCAATCGGATTTTGGTTAAGGGATCCTCTTAGTCGGGCTGGCGACTTAAAAACTAGCGTTGCATGGGAGGCAACCCATGCTTTTCTTGCTTTCCCTTGTTTTCGTTTTTCTTTCGTTTTGTTTGGGTTTGTATTTCTGTTTTTTCTGTTGTTTGGTGCAGGTTGGTGCGTTGGGGACTATTTGGTTTATAGATGAGGATTGGCAAACATCGTGGGATACTACGGCTCGCCACTTGGATCGATATTCAGGGAAGTTTTTCTCTTTTACCCCTCTTTTTGCGAGCACTGAGGACAGTGCTAGATTTTAAGTGTGGGGGGGTGTTTGTTGATCCTATGGGTGCCTTTTTGTTGTGTTTTTGGGCTTTCTTGTGTGGGGCAAATGGTCTCCTTTATCTTGATTGTTGCTTGGCTTCAAGTAATAATGCACACTTTGATGATTTGTTCACAAGTAAATTTCATGAATTGTGTTGGCTTGGTTGCTATCTTTGTCTCTCAGGCTATGCATATTCCTCACTTGATGTAAGTTGTTTAATGTTTTGGATGCAACACCCTTATGAGCTATTCTTGACGTGATTTGTCCGGTAGATGCTAGAGGGAGTGTTTTCATTGTGATAGCCTACGATCTTATCCCTTGAGTTTGAATGTTGGTTTGTTGTGAAGTTTTCTGTAGCTCTGGGTCTCTGCTCCTCTGACGGTAGTGTTATGAGCATGGAAAACCACGTGAGAACATTTTGGATTACCTCCAAAAGTGTTGATCTCACGAAAGTTGGCCCATCTATTGAGAATTGAATAACATCACCTTGAAAAGAAAGATGTATAAAATTGAGATTTGGTTTGATTGTTTATCATCTTCAAGGGAAATGGGATTTGATTATAAAGGCAATCACATTAGGAAACTCACCTCTAGCGGAGAATCGGGTCTGATCGGATTGAATTGTATCATGTGGTTGTTGCTTCTTAAAATCTTAACAATGAACATCTCGTGAGGAATGTAATGGCTAAGAGACTTAGATTGGTTGGAGATGTGAATGGTGAGGAAGTTTTCTTGTGAACTATCATTTGGTGTCGTGACTTTGCTTGAGGACAAGCAAAGGATCAAGTGTGGGGGGGTTGTTTAGCCCTATTTTGTGATGAATTTGTGGGTGTTTACAACTTATTTTGACTTTTATTTTGGTCTCTTTCACTCAAGAGTTGATTGATTTGAGCTTTTGTGCTAATTTTGTTGTCTCAGGATTTTATGCTCAAATTGATTGATATGTGGACAAAAAATAAAGTCAGAATTTAGTTGATTGGTCTCAAGAAGAATCGAAGTTCGTCTTGATACGAGTTCGTAGGCGAAAATGGATCCAAAATCCGACTTGAAACGAGGGAGAACGGACCAAAACAAAAACGCTGCGCATTGCAGTCTGAGAAAGGCATAGACGGCAGCGCCGTATCACGGCGGGCGCCATCCACGGCGCCGCTGTCCGTACGGCGGCCGCCGTCACTGGGCGGCAGTTACGTTTTTCCATTTTAAAGCCATTTTTTAGGGTTTTTGGAGGTACTCTCGACCCCAGCAGCCTCCTAGGCGATTTTCACTTGATTTCCCTTAGTTTTAGAGTAGTTATAATATCAACAAACAGCTTTTGGCTTTGTGGATTGAAGATCATGTTAGTTTTCATTACATTGGATTGAAGTTTTGGATCGTACTCGTTGTAAGAACTCAGTTAATATTTTCTATAAGATTGAATGCTAGTTTATTTCCTTTGCGTAGATTATTGTTGCTTCGAGTTCATTTAATGAATTGTTTGTTCTTTTATCTCGCCTAGATAATCGTTGTTCATGATTGATTGAATTAACTATTGCTTTCTAGATTGCTAGTTTAGAACCCTAGGTTTATTAGTTTTCCTGCGTTCTTAATCTGCTTCCTATCTTTGGCCTAGCTAGTTTTATATGCTTTATTTTAATTACGCATTAGTTAATCGGAGAGTGAATGTCAGATCCAAACTTCTGATTAGAGTGTTTAGGTTTATTTCCCGTTTTCTGTGCGTAGCATGATCAGAGCCCTGCTTAGCCTTCCTTAAGAGACGACTTGGGTTAGCTTATTACACTAGGACAACCTCGTACGATTGCGAGTCAATCCCTTAGGTGTTTTGGGTTGAGTCAAATTTTGGCACCGTTGCCGGGGAAGGCTTTAGGCGTTTGGTTGTGCTACTTTGTTTTCCGTGTTTATTTTATTTTTATTTTTCCTCGGTTATTTTCTTTCTCCCACTGGTGCGTTTGATCTGTTTTGTTGAGTGTTGTGTTGCTAGAGAGTTAAAGTCTTAACAGGAATTTGGCATTCTACTTGACAACACTCACCGTGCACGCGAGGTGCTTGAAGCCTAGGAGAGGGTACCGAGTCTCTTTTGTCTAGCGTTGGAGTTGAGAAGATGGCAGGAAGAAATTTGCAGTACATGGGGGATTTTACCCGGCCTGTCATAGAGGCCACGAAATTTGCAGTACATGGGGGATAGCTATCAACTGCTCAGGACCCGAATTCGATTAACATCAGATAGGCAATTAACAACAAAACATAAAGCATTTAGGCGTTGACAATCATTTAAAACTCATAACCCTAAAGTCTTAACAATTCTAAGATATGGTTTTAGTTTATACGTAAGAAAGCCTCACCTGGCAGTGGTGACTCACGTCTAAGCCTTAAACTCTTTGCGTTCAACCTTAATTGAAAAGAATAACGCAAGGTCTTAGACCGTGGAAAATCTAACATAAATGAGGATGCGTAATGTAATTATGCATGGCTCATATTCTGTTTATTAGACTAAGGTGATACTAAGGGAAATCTTATCTCTAGTCCTTGTATTAAAGCAATTAAACCAACTAGGTTTCGTCTAGTGAGATCTTAGTGATTACTATATTGATTCGTTTTCATTAGGGTGTTCTAAATGGCCATTTTAAGAAAATAGAAACTCCCTTTGTGTAAGCTAGGGGAAAAGAAGTATAACGATTCAAACACCCAAAGTTCTTCTCTTTTTCTCTCTCTCTACGATCTGCTCTGCTCTGGAAGTCAGCTCTGGCTTCTAGGTCAGCTCTGGCCTCTAAAAACAGCTCTGCTCGGGCATTTCAGATCTGTTCGTACATTTTAGCTCTGCTCGGACATTTCAGCTCTGCTCGGCATTTCAGCTCTGCTCGGCATTTCAGCTCTGCTCGGCGTCTCAGCTCTGCTCTGCATTTCAGCTCTGCTCGGCATTTCAGCTCTGCTCGGCATTTCAGTTCTGCTGGGCATTTTAGCTCTGCTCGGGCATTTCAGCTCTGCTCGGCATTTCAGCTCTGCTCGGCATTTCAGCTCTGCTCGGCATCTCAGCTCTGCTCGGCATTTCAGCTCTGCTCGGCATCTCAGCTCTGCTCGGCCTTTCAGCTCTGCTCGGCATTTCAGCTCTGCTCGGCATCTCAGCTCTGCTCGGCATTTCAGCTCTGCTCGGCATTTCAGCTCTGCTCGGCATCTCAGCTCTGCTCGGCATCTCAGCTCTGCTCGGCATTTTAGCACTGCTCGGCATTTCAGCTCTGCTCGGCATTTCAGCTCTGCTCGGCATTTAAGCTCAGCTCGGCCTTTCAGCTCTGCTCGGCATTTCAGCTCTGCTCGGCCTGTCAGCTCTGCTCGGCCTTTCAGCTCAGCTCGGCCCTTCAGCTCTGCTCGGCCTTTCAGCTCAGCTCCCACTCAGCGATTCGTTGCAACACTCACGGGTTTCTTCGTGTAAAACACATATCTTACTATTCTACCTATGTGAGCATGCTGTGCTTGTTCAAGTTTATCTACGTTTAAAGCCTAAGGTTCTCGTCGTTTAATCAAAGTTTCAAGCCGTAGGTTCTACCGGCAAAGTGACCTATCTTGCTTCTATGAGCGTGTGTTTCATGCTGAAAAGAGTAGTAACAGAGGTCGAGAGTTACCTGTTGTCGCGCGCTTTGGTCGGACAAGCACGATGGTTCCTCGCTTCTTCGATCGTCGAGGTTCAAACTTGTACATGGGCAGCGCTGACCTTCGCTCTACTTGTCTCCGTGCACGGCGTCGAGAGGGATGAATTTCTTGCTGTTGCTGCTGAAAGCTTGAGTGCTGAAATGAGGAAGGGTGCTCAAGGGTCGAAGGGGGATTTATACTGGGAGCTAGGTGGTGCGCACTTGAGTATGCTAAAGGGGGCAGGGCGTAGGGTGGCTGCAAAGACAGCCTAGTCTACTCGGCTGTGGTTGGGCAGCGCTGGCGTGGACTTGACTGGTTGGGCAGCGCTGGCGTGGAAGTCGAGGGGGCGCTGCTGCTGCTGTCGTGCTGAGCTCGGCAGGCGTGGAGGTGGAGTGTGGCTCTTCGGCTGCTGCCCAATGGGAGGAGCTGCAGCTGGCGTGGAAGTTGAGGGGGCGCTGCTGCTGTGTAGGGCTGCAAGGACAGCCTAGTCTACTCGGCTGTGGTTGGGCAGCGCTGGCGTGGAAGTTGAGGGGGCGCTGCTGCCACAACATACGTCCCTTCTCCTTTTCCTTTGCTTCACTCTTCCTTCTTGATTGGGTGCTGGCGTGTGTAGGCGTGAGTAGGGGTAGGTGGAGTGTGAGGGATTAAAAGGGTGTGATTAAATAAATCCTTCAGTGTTGGTCGTCCTTTTATTTAAAATACTGGCTCCGAGTCTTGCAATATCGTATCTAACAATTAAATTAAATCCGTAGATTTAATTCGCTCGTTGTTCTAATACATAAATTAAATCCGTAGATTTAATTTTCCTCAAAGTCGGAATTAATTCACGACTTGGTAAATCATGCTAAGATAAACTCTATCTTGGTAAATAACACAACTTAGCTAAGTTGGTTATAACTCGAATTAATCATTCATCAACTCAAAGATTCTCATCGCGGTCTTTAAACGCGCGAAAATAAATAAAGCATACTGTTAGCTAAGTGACTTTGTCACCAAGATTCATAAATTCAGAAACATAATGGAAAACATAAGACTTCAATTGCCGCAGATAGGTAAATAAACACACAATACTGTAATTAAAATACTGATAAAAGAGCGGGTTACTACATCCTACCCCTCTTATCAAAAATTTCGTCCCGAAATTTGCATATTTACGCGAAAGGTTCTGGGTTAAGAGTCATCTCTTAGTGGATCACATGCTTTGGATCGTGAACGTACTTCCTGAGTGGTGATACGTGAAAAACGTTGTGGATGTTTCCAAAACTTGGCGGTAACGCCAACTTATAGGCCACTGGACCTATCTTCTCTAGAATCTCATATGATCCTATAAAACGGGGTCTCAACTTACCCTTAACATCGAATCTAACGATCCCTTTCGAGGGTGACCCTTTAAGGAAAACCTTGTCTCCAATCTGAAATTGTGGTTCGGTTCTTTTTCAGGTGGTCGAAGAGAAATCTTTCGTTCACTACAAAGGATGGTGGCGTAATTATCGGCTATCCAGTCCATTCCTTGGATCATATCTACGTCCCACATCAGCATAATATTACGATTGTTCGCTACCATCTTAAGTTCTCCCATTTCAGATTCTACGTTCGAGCAAACATGAGTGGTAGTAAACTTTCCTCCTGAGGGTGTAGTGATTCTTAAGGCACACTTAGCTCGTTCTGATTCGATTTCTAAGGTATCTACGTAAGGGGCTGAGATAAAAGAATACGAGGCACCAGTATCGAATAGGATCATAATGGAAAAACCTTTAAACTTGCCCATACCTGCCAGGTTTTCCTGGTTTTCCTCGGGCTGGTTTTGGGTGATAGCAAAGGCTCTTGCCTGCTGCGGCAGTTGTTGCGGCTGTCCCTGTTGCTGTTGGTGCTGTTGGTGCTGTTGGTGCTGGGGTTGGTGTTGCTCTTGAACTGCTCGCAGGGGCTGGGCATGAGTGGCCCTAAATGCCGCGCCCTGCTGTTTGTTGGGACACTGAGAGGAGTAGTGGCCCTTCTGGCCACACGTGTAGCAACTGTCGGTTCCAGCCCTACAGACACTACGATGTGGTTTGTTGCAATTTGGACAAAGGGGAACTTCGTTGTGTCTTTGGTTGCCCTCGGCCGGGGCAGGGCCTTGTTGCTTCCCTTGTCCTTGTTGCTGGTATTGTCCAAACGGTGCACTTCCTTGCCATGGCCTCTTGTTAGTCTGGTTTTCACTCCCTCCCTGGTCGTTCCAGTTGCGCTTCCTTGTGAAGAATAAAACCCATAGGGTAACATAAAACATATGCGAAATTGTCACAAAAACCCATACTAGGGTCATCAAAAATCGATTCGAAGATCATAACTCGTAAAATCTAGACATCACAACATCATCTAAATCTAGCTTTCAGGCACTTGTCATAGGGGTGATCTAAATCCAGTTCTCAAAATCATAACTTGTGTTAAAGAGGTCCAGACTTCGACAATCAAAACGTTCTAGTGTTGTCGTCTACTGATCTTAAAGCTTGTCATGCGGTGATGATGTACTCTTCTACGTTTCATCGTGAAGTGAGTATATGTCTAACTTAATAGTTCTAAGTCCCTGTGATTCATACAACAATCATAATCATTCATGTTTCACGCATTTCAAGAAATTAACTTAATAAAACTTGAAAGCACTTACCATAACCTTCGTTGAGCGTGACGAGATGTAGTGCCAGGCTTTTGTCAACTAGTTCATGAGCATATTGACTTACTTAATCTAGACTCAACTTAGAAGGAATGATTAGTATTCAGAGCGGAAGAAATGCTCTGATACCACTCTGTCGCGGACGCGCCCGCTAGGGATAGCGAACTCGGAGAAATCGCGACGAGGGGAGGGGATTTAGGAGCGGGATTAGAAAGGGGCATATCTAACCTCTTGATGACTCGACGTTTGTATAAGAAAAGCAAATTAAAATAACAGATATTGACGGAGGTCAAAAGGAGACATACATAATATTAACCCAAACGGGTACTTAAGGAGTTTGAGGACATTGTTAAACCATACATATTGTTTTGATAAATGACATGATATCTGGCAAAATCAGTGTTCGCAGCGGAAAAACAACAACTCGAGTATATGTATGAAGACATATACTCAGCTCTGAAACTCTCGGCCTAGATTGACAAAAGCTCCGCTTGCACACCACATCCCCGATCACAGCTCAACCTGCACATTTAGAAATACATGCAGGGCTAAGTACGGGAGTACTTAGTGGACACTTGCCGGAAAAAATACATACATGCATAATATTTTATTGTCAAGCCTTTCATCGGTAGTAAGATACGAGGGTTTTCCTTTAAAGACTCGTATTTACTACAAAAATACCATTTCTTTCATAAATAACCCGCGCAGGCATTTTAACATCATTAATCACCATATCAGTAACTCGTGCCGAGAGGTAGGCCTCCCTCTACGGACACTATGATCGGCCAACCCGCTAGATGACTCATGATCACAAGGGTGTACACTAGCCCTGGCAGGATAGCTATCAACTGCTCAGGACCCGAATTCGATTAACATCAGATAGGCAATTAACAACAAAACATAAAGCATTTAGGCGTTGACAATCATTTAAAACTCATAAGCATAAAGTCTTAACAATTCTAAGATATGGTTTTAGTTTATACGTAAGAAAGCCTCACCTAGTAGTGGTGACTCACGTTTAAACCTTAAACTCTTTGCGTTCAACCTTAATTGAAAAGAATAACGCAAGGTCTTAGACCGTGGAAAATCTAACATAAATGAGGATGCGTAATGTAATTATGCATGGCTCATATTCTGTTTATTAGACTAAGGTGATACTAAGGGAAATCTTATCTCTAGTCCTTGTATTAAAGCAATTAAACCAACTAGGTTTCGTCTCGTGAGATCTTAGTGATTACTATATTGATTCGTTTTCATTAGGGTGTTCTAAATGGCCATTTTAAGAAAATAGAAACTCCCTTTGTGTAAGCAAGGGGAAAAGAAGTATAACGGTTCAAACACCCAAAATTCTTCACTTTTTCTCTCTCTCTGCGATCTGCTCTGCTCTGGAAGTCAGCTCTGGCTTCTAGGTCAGCTCTGGCCTCTAAAAACAGCTCTGCTCGGGCATTTCAGATCTGTTCGTACATTTTAGCTCTGCTCGAACATTTCAGCTCTGCTCGGCATTTCAGCTCTGCTCGGCGTCTCAGCTCTGCTCGGCATTTCAGCTCTGCTCGGCATTTCAGTTCTGCTGGGCATTTTAGCTCTGCTCGGGCATTTCAGCTCTGCTCGGCATTTCAGCTCTGCTCGGCATCTCAGCTCTGCTCGGCATTTCAGCTCTGCTCGGCATTTCAGCTCTGCTTGGCATTTCAGCTCTGCTCGGCCTTTCAGCTCTGCTCGGCATTTTAGCTCTGCTCGGTATTTCAGCTCTGCTCGGCATCTCAGCTCTGCTCGGCATCTCAGCTCTGCTCGGCATCTCAGCTCTGCTCAGCATTTCAGCTTTGCTCGGCCTTTCAGCTCTGCTCGGCCTTTCCGCTCTGCTCGGCCTGTCAGCTCTTATCGGCCTTTCAGCTCAGCTCGGCCCTTCAGCTCTGCTCGGCCTTTCAGCTCAGCTCCCACTCAGCGATTCGGTGCAACACTCACGGGTTTCTTCGTGTAAAACACAGATCTTACTATTCTACCTATGTGAGCATGCTGTGCTTGTTCAAGTTTATCTACGTTTAAAGCCTAAGGTTCTCGTCGTTTAATCAAAGTTTCAAGCCGTAGGTTCTACCGGAAAAGTGACCTATCATCCTTCTATGAGCATGTGTTTCATGCTGAAAAGAGTAGTAACAGAGGTCGAAAGTTACCTGTTGTCGCGCGCTTTGGTCGGACAAGCACGATGGTTCCTCGCTTCTTCGATCGTCGAGGTTCAAACTTGTACGTGGGCAGCGCTGACCTTCGCTCTACTTGTCTCCGTGCACGGCGTCGAGAGGGATGAATTTCTTGCTGTTGCTGCTGAAAGCTTGAGTGCTGAAATGAGGAAGGGTGCTCAAGGGTCGAAGGGGGATTTATACTGGGAGCTAGGTGGTGCGCACTTGAGTATGCTAAAGGGGGCAGGGCGTAGGGTGGCTGCAAAGACAGCCTAGTCTACTCGGCTGTGGTTGGGCAGCGCTGGCGTGGACTTGACTGGTTGGGCAGCGCTGGCGTGGAAGTCGAGGGGGCGCTGCTGCTGCTGTCGTGCTGAGCTCGGCAGGCGTGGAGGTGGAGTGTGGCTCTTTGGCTGCTGCCCAATGGGAGGAGCTGCAGCTGGCGTGGAAGTTGAGGGGGCGCTGCTGCTGTGTAGGGCTGCAAGGACAGCCTAGTCTACTCGGCTGTGGTTGGGCAGCGCTGGCGTGGAAGTTGAGGGGGCGCTGCTGCCACAGCATACGTCCCTTCTCCTTTTCCTTTGCTTCACTCTTCTTTCTTGATTGGGTGCTGGCGTGTGTAGGCGTGAGTAGGGGTAGGTGGAGTGTGAGGGATTAAAAGGGTGTGATTACATAAATCCTTCAGTGTTGGTCGTCCTTTTATTTAAAATACTGGCTCCGAGTCTTGCAATATCGTATCTAACAATTAAATTAAATCCGTAGATTTAATTCGCTCGTTGTTCTAATACATAAATTAAATCCGTAGATTTAATTATCCTCAAAGTCAGAATTAATTCACGACTTGGTAAATCATGCTAAGATAAACTCTATCTTGGTAAATAACACAACTTAGCTAAGTTGGTTATAACTCGAATTAATCATTCATCAACTCAAAGATTCTCATCGCGGTCTTTAAACGCGCGAAAATAAATAAAGCATACTGTTAGCTAAGTGACTTTGTCACCAAGACTCATAAATTCAGAAATATAATGGAAAACATAAGACTTCAATTACTGCAGATAGGTAAATAAACACACAATACTGTAATTAAAATACTGATAAAAGAGCGGGTTACTACAGAGACTGTGTGTGCTTGATAAAGAAGAGCAGAAGAATGAAATTATGAGCGAAGCTCATGACACCCCTTATACTGCACATCCAGGAAGTACGAAGATGTACCAAGACTTGAAAACAAAGTTTTGGTGGGAAGGAATGAAGCGTGAGATAGCGTCTTTCGTTGAAAGATGTTTAGCATGTCAGCAAGTAAAAGCGTTACACCAATGACCCTATGGCAAGTTACAGCCATTGGAAATTCCAGAGTGGAAATGGAGTGATATAGCCATGGACTTTGTGACGGGATTGCCAAAGTCAAAAAGAGGAAATACCGCTATTTGGGTAATCATCGATCGATTGACGAAGAGTGCACATTTTGTATCGATTGCATGGAGTACCGATGACGATCACATCTGATCGAGACTCGAAATTCACTTCACGTTTTTGGATGAGCATGCAGAAAGAGTTGGGTACTAAATTGAATTTTAGTACAGCGTTTCATCCGCAAACAGATGGACAGACCGAGAGGACTATTCAAGTATTGAAAGACATGATCCGCACTGTTGTGCTTGATAGAGGAAACCAATGGGATCAAGTTTTGCCCCTGATTTTGCTTATAATAACAGTTTTCAGTCGACTATCAGTATGGCTCCATAAGAAGCCTTGTATAGAAGGAAGTGTAGATCTCCGCTTTATTGGGATGAAGTTGGAGAGAGAGAGGTACTTGGACCTGACGCAATAGAAGAGATGATTTCCATTGTGAGACAGATTCGACAGAGAATAAAAGAAGCACAAGATCGTTAGAAATCTAATGCAGACACCAGAAGGACGGAGATTCAATTTGAAGTGGGAGACAAAGTTTTTCTAAAAGTTTCCCCATCCAGAGGAGTTCATCGTTTCGGAGTGAAAGGAAAACTCAAACCGAGATATATAGGACCTTATGATATATTAGAGAAAGTAGGCCCTGTAGCCTATAAACTAGAGTTGCCTCCGAGCTTCGCGAACGTCCATGACGTTTTCCATGTTTCTCAACTGAGAAAGTACGTGTTTGACTCAAAACATGTCATCCATCAAGAAGAAGTGTCACTGGAACCAGATTTGAGCTACGAGGAGAGACCTGATACTATTCTGGACCGGAAGATCCAACAATTGAGGAACAAGTCAATTCCTTTGGTGAAAATCCAATGGAGACATCACGGTCAAGAAGAATCAACATGGGAACTTGAAGAGAAGATGAAAGAAAAGTACTCAGAGCTTTTTCCCGAAGGTGAATAACTCAAATTTCGTCCTGAAATTTTTTTTAAGGGGGGTAGGATGTAGCACCCCGTACTTTTGCTTATTTAGAAATAGTATCTTTATACTATTGAGAGTACTGAGATATCAAGATGCTAGATTACTTTTTTTTTTTTGAGACCAGATAAGACAAATGGTCTTTTAAATAGAGATATGAGTGGACAAACCAATGATAGAGTTAGAGTGATGAGATTTGAGAAATGAGTTGAGTTAGAGATGCTGATTGAGAACTTTAGCGCTTGGAATTTTAATTAAGTTTCAAAAGCAAGCGCGATTTATTATTACCGAGAAATCGAAGAATGCCGGTTTATAGAATTTTTCCAAACAAAATATTTTTAAATTATTTTTCCCATGATGAGGAATATTATAATTGAGTGAGTGCACTAATATTAGTGCTATATTTATTTTTATTTTGGTCACATGAATAATTATACTATGGCATTTCACTAATGAGTAACATTCCATAATTATTGTTATTATTCATTTACTACACTCTCTCACATTATTATTTTATTCCCTTAAGCATGTACCTAAATACCCAAAATTGCCAAGTGGATTAGAACATTAATTTAAGAGTGTAGAGATTAGGGGATCAAGGGATTAAATGCCAAATCTCTTATAAGATTTGCAAATCTTCTCAAAGATCATCCAAATCAAATTCAATCTTGCAAAATTCTCTCTCACTCCTTCACCCTCATTTTCGACCACCCCTCTTTCTCCCTCATCTCTCTCTTTTCCTCCATTAACAACCGTAGATGAAGACCTTCGAAGCTTCATAGATTCATACCAAAAATAAACCCACCTCTAGATCTAACCTTAAACACCCTCTATCTCCTAGAATTCAAGAAAATCCTTGGAGTTTGATTTCAAAGTTAGAAAGAGAAAGTTTGATTTTTGGTGTAAGCTTGGGTAAGTGATCTTTAATTTATAGATCTAACTTGTATGATGTTATATGTGAGCATATTTGGAAGATTGAAGCAAGAAATCACCCCCTTCTTTTTTTTTTAGAATTTTCGAAAATATGGGTTTCTACCCTTCAAAAATTTTTCTTTTTCTTTCCTTAAATTGGGGTGAGAAATGTGATCTATGATATGTTTGGTGATGATTGATGTGTGTTTTGAAAAGCTATGACTTGAGATGCAAAGATTGAGTGAGTTTAGTTTACCCAAAATTGGGAATTTGTGAGTTGATGTTTGAAATGATGAATTGATGATGAGCATGAGATTATGAGATGTCTAAGATGATGATTGATGGAGTAGATTGAGGATATGATGTTAATTGATGACTTTGATGTGAGTTAGTTTGATAAAATTAGGGATATGTGTATCTATGCCCTAAATTGTTAATTGATGGTTTATATGTGAGATTAAATGGTTTTAGTTAATAGATCTAAGGTTGGATTAATGTTTCATGTGTATTTGTGGAATTTCAAAAAGTTTAGTTTAATAAAAATTAGGACTTTCATGCTTATGTGCTAATTAAGTGAATTGGCTTAGGATATATGTAATTGAGCATGATATTCGAGTCTAATTATGTTTGGTTAGGTCAAATGTTGGTTAAATCAAATTTTGACTTAGTTTAGTTTATACAAGTTTTAGGTTTTCATATGTTATGAGGTCAATGATTGGTTTAATGAGGTTTAATTGCTATACGATCATTATGTGGATGTTTGTCATGCTTTAATTAAGAGTCCACGTTGATATGTGAGTTTTCTCCGAGTTTAGTTTGCATGATAAAAGAGAGTCTATGTGTGTATAATGAGTTATATGATGTATGAGGTCGTATATGAGTAATTGAGTACTTTTGAGCATGAAAATGAGATGAGTATTGAAATGATGCGTTCGTTGAAACGTTTTCTTTGAGATTTGAGTTTGAGATGTAAGAGAGGAGTCAAGTTTGAGTTGTGATGAGTATTTTGTTCATGCTTGAATGTTTTGAGTGTTCTAAGTGTTTAAGATGAGCTTTGATAAGTTTTCTTTGAAGGAGTGTAGAGTTGAGCATGTTTGCTTGTGTGTTTGAGTTGGGAGTCATTTTTGAGACGCACTGACCTACTATTTTCGATGGGTTTTTGTTACCCAAACAAAATAAAACTTTTATAGTAAGTATATGTGAGAGTTTTGAGAATCACGATAAAATTTCAAGTCATTTGGGCTTCGTTTACTATTTTTATAAAATGGAAAATCAAAACTGCTACATTCTGCCGAAATGTTCAGTAAGTAGTCAATAGAGTCACCATTTCTAGTATCTTTTCCTAAATTTTTGGAGCCCAAAGTTTTATTTTTAAGACAAGAGTGTCTTATCTAAGTACCCACCAAATTTAAATCCTTTTTGACAACGTTTACTATTTTTGAAAAATCAAAGCTTTCGATTGCTCAAAACTACCGAATATGGTAGACTATAGTAAAACAGTCATATCTCCTAAACTACTTGGAGTTTTTAATCCTACTTTTTTTTTAATGAAACTAGACTCAAAGAGGTTTCAATTGGTATAGGTCACGACTCCATTGGAGTTCTGTGCCGAGTCTGGTGATGTTTTTAGTTTAAGTCAGTGCAGAGTGAAGCTTGTTTGTGACTTGTCTATGTGTGAATTTATATGCTTACGTGTTTATGCTTGTTTTTGTGCTTGATTTCTATGAGTTTGATCCGAGTTGAGTGTTAAGTCGAGAGAAGGACGTGTGATTCCTTAGAAGTTAAGTATACCTAGGGATTGAGATTTACTGGGTAAATAGAAGATGAGTGAGAAGTATTAGTTTGAGACGAGATTGGTTTTAGTAAATGACTTTCTAACTAAGGTTTGTTTTATCACATGAACCTTCGATGACGATGATGATGATATATGAAGGCCCGAGCGAGACGAAGAAGTAAGTCGCCTGTTTTCCTTTCCAAGTTGAGCGAAGGACTTCAGGTGGGCAATATTTTGAGTATACATATATCATACGAGCTTTCTAAACTGTTTTGATGATGTTATGAGTTTATCAAATGTTTTGAGATAAATGATGTTTGAGAACTGTTTGACTTGCCGATTTTTGTTGATAATGACTTGTGTGTTACCCTCTACTGATGAGACGAATTCGGTCCTGCCACAAGCGGGATTTTGTGCACAGAGGTGACTGCGAGCGGTCTTCGGGTCGGCCGGTCACGGTACTTGAGAGGGAGGCTTACTTCTCAGTACCTTTGATGATGATGAGTTGTAGATGTGGTGCATACATGTTGAGATCTTTGACTGCAGTCGTTTCTTTATGATGTCATGTTTATTAAAACTGCTTACACAGGTTCATTTACGCTAATTTTATTCCTGTGTATTGCTGAGATGTGACAAGTTTCAAACCTATAGCTCTAAGAGCACCTTTCTTATTTTTCGGCGTTTGTCCACTGAGTATTATGTACTCACGCTCTGCATGTATTTCTAAATGTGCAGGCTAAGCAAGGAACGAGATTGGTCTGGTGCTGGTGGGGGAAACGTTTCAATCGACGTGTTTATATTTTTGTATTGCCTTTTTGTTAATAGAGTCTTGACAATTGAGATACTTTGCTTTCTTTTGAAATCAAGCAATTTACTCTTGGTTATATGTCTTCATAAATATAATCGATTTTCCTTTTGCTGCGATACTCTGAATATTATGCTTCCTTATGAAAAATGAGTTATACCTTCTTTGTTTTTGATCTTGAAATTCCTTATATTTATGAAGTTATGACAATGTTGATGTTTTTACCCTTGAGTTAATTTATGACGCCTTACCTTAGCATGCTTTGATGTAAGCTTCCGCATGACATTCAATCTAGTTCTTCTTATCTTTTATTCTTTAAAAATAGCCGTATCGATACTCGGTCCACGCTATCACTAACATCGGGGATCGGGCTACAACAGGGTGGTATCAGAGCAGGTCGTCTGCTCTGAGTCGATTGCTTGATTGAGTTGAACCTTTGATTGCTTCTACTCTTTTTAAATTGAGTACTAGTCTAATTTGAATTCTTAGGCTAGTTTGAGAGTCAGTTTGAAACAAAACCCCAGCACCCCATCTCCTCCGGGTTAACGAGGTAAGAGGTTGATGTTGGTTCTTGTTGCTTTCCTGTTGAGAGTTAAGTTTGAGGCTAGTATAGCCGATGCCCCACCGTACCAAACGAGGATGAGTATGTTGTTGATTGAGATGTACCAAGTAAGTTCGTATCCATTTTCTAATGGACATGATATTTTATATTGCAGGATGCAGAGTCGAGAAGAGGCAGCGATGCAGAGACGATATTGAGAGGCGATGCGCCGTTGGTTCAGATCTACTGGACCGAGAGAGGGCGATACGCTTGGAGAGTTTCTAGCGCTTTACCACTGTCGTTGGTTGGAGGCTAGTATCCACGGGATTGACGAGGCTGAGGCTATCACTCACCTGATTCCACAGCTGCCACCCGAGTGGCAGGACTGGGCGGCTTCGCTGGTGCCGCAGCATATCTTGAGGACAGAGTTCGGGCGTTTCGTGAGCGCTGATTTTCGTGGCTTCATCGCGACTCTGAGTCACCGCTACTTTGCTTTTGGCGAGCCACCTTCTCCACCGTACGGAGAGTCTGAGGGACCAGCCCAGGAAGGGGAGCTAGTTGTTGTGCCCCCACTTCCCGAGGAGCCTTTTTCGATTGTACCTCCACCCCCAGCTGATCCGATTCCAGTTTAATTTGAGCCTGTTGTTTCAGAGCCGATTGTCTTCGAGACGTACTCCCCGGTGATAGAGCATGATGCGTTCTCTTTTCTATCACTTATTCCTTTTCCCAGCGCTGATTTACCGCCTTGGGATTGGACACCGGTGACGGCACCTTTGCCACTACCACCTGTTGAGGCATCACCGCCGATTGTTTCTACTAAGCCTCAGATTGAGCGAGTTCCCTTTGATCCTTATCCGAGGGTTGCCCGAGCCAGGCACTTTGTCTTTCCAGATGTACATGCACCCTATTTTATATCCACCGTCCCGAGATGCCCAGGAGGGAGGATCTCGGCCAGCACACTTTGACAGCGATGAGGAGGATTCGGATGAGGAGACTCCGGAGATGACGGTTAGCTATGGATGGACCCGGCCACTGCAGCGTCACACTACTGTCGATGGAGTCGAGATATGGGTACCTGTTCCCGAGGTGCCGGTTTATGGTCTGATGATGGACACCGACATCGAGGATGAGCCGAGCGACGATAGCGTCTACCGAATGATCGACGAGTACGAGAGTTATGAGTCAGAGCCGAGCGAAGAGACGGAGCCGAGCGAGGATATGGAGGTTGATGACACAATGAGCAGGATCTCAAGAGACGATGGATAGTGACCACGTTTATCTACTAGGCGCGTACATATGAATAGACGCATAGTTGATATATATATATATATATATATATATATATATATATATATATAGGTAGAGAAGCATAGTATAGTGTGTATGTGTAGATAGTATATATCTATATATGCTTAGTACCTATGATGCCTGTATAGTTAGAGCATCATTTTAATTTTAGGGCCTTTGTACATAGGATCCTACTTTTGTAAAAGACCTCGAGAGAGGGAACGAAGAGCTAAGTTTCAAGGCCGATGTTCATTTATTTTTTTTCCTTTTTCCTATATAGTATGCCTCCGAGAAGAAGAGGGAACAGAAGGAACATAAATCGAGAAGAAGATGAAGAAGAGGAGCAGAGAGACCCCACACCACCACCTCATCCACTACCAGAGAGAAGGATAGAGGAACTTTTTCTGCGACAAAATCCACCAACATTCAATGGATCAGGAGATCCCGCTGAAACTAAGGAGTGGATTCGGAGTATGGAAAGAATTTTCAAATTCCTTAGATGTAGCGACGCCGAGCGTCTCATGTCTATGTCGTATCAACTTAAGGGATCCGCAGATTTATGGTGGGAAGCGAACCAGAAAACGATGAACGAGGAGCAGATAGCAGCTCTTACCTGGGAGCAGTTTAAAGAAGCTCTTTACGAGAAATACATACCCCGAAGCTATCGAAAGAGGAAATAGATGGAGTTTGTGAACTTGAAGCAAGGGAATAAGATAGTAGCTGAGTATGACCGACAGTTTTGCGATTTGGCTCGATATGCTCCATATCGAGTGGATAAAGATGAAAAGATGTCGGAACTATTTTGCTCCGGATTAAAGCAAGAGATACGAGTCATTTTAGCGAGTCAGAGTGCGCTAACCTATGCTGAGGCTTTGAACCGAGCGTTAGACATGGAACTGGCAATGCAGCCAGAGAGACCAAGTCAAGGTCCGATGCCACAATCAAACCCGAATTTTCAAACGGGAAATCAGCCTTTTGCTAGACAAGGCCAAAAGGGCAAGAGAAAATGGGACGACCGAAGCCAAGGTCTCAAGAAGTCGTGGTAGAGTCAGAATGCGCCACCGCAATATCAGAACAGAGGTAAACAGCCTTATGTTGGCCCAACTGCCCCAGCAGTAACTCCTCACGGACCATGAGGGATACCGCCTTGCCCGAAGTGCAATAAACTACATTTGGGAGAGTGTAAAATGGGACAAAATAGCTGTTACACCTGCGGAAGGGTCGGGCACTACTCGAACCAGTGTCCGAATCGCCAGCAAAGTCGAAGCAGAGGACGACCAAGTCAGTTTCGGCCGCAACTCAAAGCAATGGAGGGAATCCTACTACTACCTGCACCACAACGACAACAGCCAGCTTATCGACCGCGTCAGCCAAAAAGGTAACTACCAGTCCCGCAGGCGAATCAACCGCATCACCAGAGAATGTTCGCACTTGAGCATAAAGCACCGGACAAGAATCGAGGAAATTTGACAGGTATAGGCGAGTTGAAAGGTGTACCCATAGTAATTTTATTCGACACTGGAGCATCGCATTCTTTTATATCGCATGATTGTGTCGATACCTTAGAACTGAACGTAGAGCCTGCTCCACAATATCTAAGAGTAACCACACCCATAGGCAGACTACTACGGTTTCGCACGTGTGCCCTAACTTAGAATTTAAGTTAGAATCGATTAAGCTCGAGGCTAGAAACCTGAGACTGATGCCTATGTGGCACTTGGATATAATTTTGGGAATGGATTGGTTAGAAAAAAACCATGCGAAGATACAATGCAAGGAGAGACGGATATCTTTCCAGCCAACTGGCCAAGAACCTACTTCCTTCATTGGTATTGAGGGTAAATAGAAGAAGATGCTGATCATCTCGGCACTGCAAGCAAGAAAGCTCTTGCGGAGAAAAGATACAACCGCATACGTTGTATATCTGAACCAGAGAGAGGAATCCAAGGCAAACGTTGATGACGTGCCAGTCGTGCGAAAATATAAAGACGTTTTTCCTGAAACTTTACCGGGAATCCAAGGCAGCACCGACATCGAAAGCGCCGTATCGAATGGCCCCTGTAGAGTCGCAAGAGTTGAAGCTGCAACTCCAAGAACTTCTAGATATGGACTTCATTCGACCTAGTGTTTCCCCGTGGGGAGCACCAGTTCTTTTTGTTAAAAAGAAGGATGGAAGCTTGAGGTTGTGTATCGACTATCGAGAGTTGAACAAAGTGACGTTAAAGAATAAGTATTTGTTACCTCGAATCGATGATCTGTTCGATCAACTACAAGGAGCAAGCACTTTCTCAAAGATCGACTTGAGAACGGGATACCATCAGCTGAAGATACGATCGGAAGATATTCTGAAGACGACATTTCATACGAGATACGAACACTATGAGTTTATAGTTATGCCTTTCGGATTAACGAATGCCCTGGCAGTATTCATGGATCTCATGAATCGCATTTTTCACAAATACCTAGACAAGTTCGTGTTAGTCTTCATAGACGATATCTTGATTTACTCGAAGAGTAAACGAGAACACGAAGAGCATTTGAGGATCGTGTTGGGGAGATTGCGAGCTGAAAAGCTTTATGCGAAGTTTAGCAAATGCGAGTTTTGACTTGAAGAAATCAATTTTCTTGGCCATATCGTTTCCGCGAGAGGAATTGAGGTGGACCCAGCGAAAGTTCAAGCGGTATAGGAGTGGAGATCGCCAACCACACCGCACGAGATTCATAGTTTTCTGGGATTAGCAGGGTATTATCGACGTTTTATTGAGGGCTTTTCAAAAATTGCTAAGCCATTGACGCACCTGCTAAAGAAAGAAGTCAAGTTCGTTTGGACGGACGAATGCGAGCGAAGTTTTCAAGAGCTGAAGAAGAGAATCACTATTGCCCCAGTTTCAGCAGTTCCAAAGGCAGATAAAGAGTATGCAGTTTACACAGATGCATCAAAGAATGGTCTAGGATGTGTACTGATGCAAGAGGAAAAAGTTACAGCGTATGCTTCGCGACAACTGAGACCACACGAGATGAGTTATCCAACGCATGATTTAGAATTAGCAGCCGAAGTGCATGCTTTGAAGATCTGGAGACACCATCTCTACGGAGCACGGTGTAAGATATACACCGATCATAAAAGTAAGTCTCAAATACTTGTTTGAGCAAAAAGATCTGAACATGCGACAAAGAATATGGCTAGAATTAGTGAAGGATTACGATTGTGGGATAAATTATCATCCCGGAAAGGCTAACGTAGTAGCTGACGCGTAGAGCAGAAAGAATCAAGGAGAGTTGGGATTTCTCCTCACCCGAGAAGAGAACCTGATCAAGGAATTCGAGAAGATGAATTTGGAGGTAGTAATACCACCACAAACGATAGAAATAGTAATTTCTGCACTGAGCATTACACCTGACTTACGATCGAGAATAGTCACAGCTCAAAGAGAGGATGAGAAGATGGAAAGGTTGCGAATGAAGATTCGAACCGAAAAAGTGGAGAGTTATCAAGAGGCGGCAGATAATGCCATTTTGTTTGAAGGGAGACTGTGTGTGCCTGATAAAGAAGAGCTGAAGAATGAAATTATGGCGAAGCTCATGACACCCCTTATACTGCACATCCAGGAATTACGAATATGTACCAAGACTTGAAAACAAAGTTTTGGTGGGAAGGAATGAAGCGTGAGATAGCGTCTTTCGTTGAAAGATGTTTAGCAAGTAAAAGCGTTACACCAATGACCCTATGGCAAGTTACATCCATTGGAAATTCCAGAGTGGAAATGGAGTGATATAGCCATGAACTTTGTGACGGGATTGCCAAAGTCAAAAAGAGGAAATACCGCTATTTGGGTAATCATCGATCGATTGACGAAGAGTGCACATTTATACTGATTCAGATTACTTATGGATCTGACAAGCTAGCTCAGATTTATATTCGAGAAATAGTGCGATTCCATGGAGTTCCAATGACGATCACATCTGATCGAGACTCAAAATTCACTTCATGCTTTTGGATGAGCATGCAGATAGAGTTGGGTACTAAATTGAATTTTAGTACAGCGTTTCATCCGCAAACAGATGGACAGACCGAAAGGACTATTCAAGTATTGGAAGACATGATCCGCACTGTTGTGCTTGATAGAGGAAACCAATGGGAGCAAGTTTTGGCCCTGATTGAATTTTTTTACAATAACAGTTTTCAGTCGACTATCAGTATGGTTCCATAAGAAGCCTTGTATGGAAGGAAGTGTAGATCTCCTCTTTATTGGGATGAAGTTGGAGAGAGAAAGGTACTTGGACCTAACGCAATAGAAGAGATGATTTCCATTGTGAGATAGATTCGACGGAGAATAAAAGAAGCACAAGATCGTCAGAAATCTTATGCAGACACCAGAAGGACGGAGATTCAATTTGAAGTGGGAGACAAAGTTTTTCTAAAAGTTTCCCCATCCAGAGGAGTTCACCGTTTTCGGAGTGAAAGGAAAACTCAAACCGAGATATATAGGACCTTATGATAAATTAGAGAAAGTAGGCCCTGTAGCCTATAAACTAGAGTTGCCTCAGAGCTTCGCGAACGTCCATGACGTTTTCCATGTTTCTCAACTGAGAAAGTACGTGTTTGACTCAAAACATGTCATCCATCAAGAAGAAGTGTCCCTGGAACCAGATTTGAGCTACGAGGAGAGACCTGATGCTATTCTGGACCGGAAGATCCAACAATTGAGGAACAAGTTAATTCCTTTGGTGAAAATCCAATGGAGACATCACGGTCAAGAAGAATCAACATGGGAACTTGAAGAGAAGATGAAAGAAAAGTACCCAGAGCTTTTTCCCGAAGGTGAATAACTTAAATTTCAAGACGAATTTTTTTTAAGGGGGGTAGGATGTAGCACCCCATACTTTTCCTTATTTAGAAATAGTGTCTTAACATTATTCAGAGTACTGGGACGTATTCCTCAACAATTTCGTACAAATCTTGATAAAGCCTGATATTTCTTCGTATTTCAAATCAGATCTCCGATAATTTTCTGCAATCGAAGTCCGGCGAGCATTGCCGCCGTTTTTGAGTTTCCATTGCAAGAAATTTCAAATTCCTCCTATCGGAATCCAGCATAGAAGCTCTGCAGCGCAGCCAGCGCCGCCTCTCGCCCTTGTCGTTGCTCGATAGCGCAGCCAGCGCCGCCTCTCGCCCTTGTCGCTGCTCGACAGCGCAGCCGGCGCCGCCTCTCGCCCTTGTCGCTGCTCGGCAGCGCAGCCGGCACCGCCTCTCTCACTTGTCGCTGCTCGGCAGCGCAGCCAGCGCCGTCTCTCTCCTTTGTTGCTGCTCGGCAGCGCAGCCAGAGCCGCCTCTTGCCCTTGTCGCTGCTCGGCAGCGCAGCCAGCGCCGCCTTTCTCCTTTGTTGCTGCTCGGCAGCGCAGCCAGCGCCGCCTCTCGCCCTTGTTGCTGCTCGGCAGCGCAGCCCGCACTGCCCCTCTCGCTTGTTGCTGCTCGGTAGTGCAGCTCTGGCCGCCTCTCCCCCTTGTCACCGCTCGGCAGCGCAGCCAGCTCTGGCCGCCTCTCCCCCTTGTTGCCGCTCAGCAGCGTAGCCAGCTCTGGCCGTCTCTCTCCTCTATTGGTTATCAAGATGGGTATTTCCACACTTATATTTATTCACGAGAACTTTCGAATTAGTGGGCGGTACGCGACAGCGCTGACCGGGATTTTTGGGGATTGCCAACTCTGCATTTATCCATGAGATGGGAGGGGATGTTGAGCAGCCCCAAAGTCAAGTTAGTGGCAGCCCGGCATATCGCTCCTGCAGGCACACAGCAAGATAGCTCTATACTCTGAGATTCTCGCTTCGCACTCACGCATTAACTGTTGACGGCGATGCTTCGACATGGGCATTGAGGGGATTTATTATGTTTAAATCTGAATATATATATTCTTCCAGACCTTAGAATTTCAAGATATTCTAACTATCAAAATAGTGTTGATTTGTTCATTGGGTTCTCTGATTTGCTTGTTGGGTTTCATTTTTTTATGATTTATCAATCAGGTCTTCCATCATATATCTTCTATAATATTGAGTTCACAGCCCTATCTTAAGGGGCACTCATATTTTGCTAACGTCTGTGCCTAAGAATCTTTACAGCACAGGACAAACATATTTTGAGGAAAACACTTGAACAAGTATGGTAATCACCATACACATGGAAAGGTCACCTACTAACAAGTGGTGATTCAGGCACTTCGCAGAACTATAGTCCATTACTACATGATCTAAGCTATTTCATCGAAGCATGAAAACATGATTGGGAATTAGGAAATGTTATACCTTAGCTTTTGGGCATAAGCATGACTTATATTATCTATGCTGGGATTTATGCAATAATAATTATGTCTTGGAAGCTGCACACCTTCTGCAGTACTAGGACCTGGAACATAATTTGGATAACATACTTTGGGACCATAGTCATACCAGCGCTGTCACTAGCATCACAAGTAGGAACACCAATCACAAGCATACACATAACATGTTTTGTTGAACCATGCACATGTTACTAAGGGAGGGGGGGAGTGGAGTATATACCACCATGTGTGTTTTCTCGAAAAACTTAGCAGGATATTTGAGCCTTAACGGCAACTCAGCCGCGTAGCGGATATTAAAACCTTAAATGGTAACTTAGCCACGATCCAGAACTGTAAGCCTCAGAATATATCTGAGCTTTCTTAGCGCAGTCAGGACGGGCTATCTCAGCCTGCGTAGCTATTAGCCTCAGAATGTATCTGAGCTTTCTCAGCGCAGTCAGGACAGGCTATCTCAGCTTGCCTAACTATCTCAGGTATTTAAATTATCTCAGCCTGTGCAGCCATATCAGTTATTTCAGTTATCTTGGCTGATGGAACTATCTTAGTTATCTCAGTACAATCAGCGCTCAAATTATCAGCATAACTATCTTAGTCATCTCAGCGCAGCCAGTGTGGCTATCCCAGCGCAGTCAGTGCCATTGTCTCAGCGCAGCCAGTGTGGCTATCCCAGCGCAGTCATTATCATTATATCAGCGCAGCCAGTGTGGCTATCCCAGCGCAGTCAGTGCCATTGTATCAGCGCAGCCAGTGTGGCTATCTCAGCGCAGTCAGGGCGATTGTATCAGCGCAGCTAGTGTGGCTATCTCAGCACAATCAGTACAATTATCTCAGCGCAATCAGTACGATTATATCAGCGCAGCCAGTGCGGATATCTCTATGCAGTCAGTGTGATTGTCTCGTTTAAGCTACCACAGATTACCTAAGTCAGCTTCGGCGCAGATCGTCTAAAGTTATCTTAACTAAGGTATTAATTACACGACGAGGGCATTAATTGCAAAATCTAGCCCTTTGTGGCATCGCAGGCATTAATTGCAAAACTTAAGCCTCCATGGCAGTGCAGGCCTCAATGTCTATGCTCCGCGCAGAAACATCGTAAGCCGCGAAAGTTAGACTGGGGATGAGCCTTAAGTGGCAACTCAGCCGCTCTGCGGATATTTGTGCCTCAAGTTAGTCATCATTGATGACATCCAAATAGTCCAAAGGAAAAATTACTCTTTTATCTTGGTTCATTTGTAGCGCTGAAATACTTTGTCTTTACTATTCTTACAAAGATTGACAAGTTCTTATCTAACAAGTGCAGGGAATCATGTACACTTAATTAACACGGGAGAGCAGCACAACGTTGACTCTATATCACACATCACTTGTTGAACAACGAAGAAGACACGGTTCAACCAGATTAGGGGGGAGTAGCTGATGAGGACTAGAATACTCTTCAGTGATGTGCTTGGCAATACAAGAACATCTTACTTGATTACTATTATTGTTATTATTATCACAGGAACTAATAAACGCAGGTCTAACTAAAAAGACTTGCTAACAAAAGAATACGAAGAGTCAATCAGCCTTGACCAAAGTGCAGAGCTGCTTCCTTGCTAGAGTGCAACACCACCAGCGCAGACCAGAGCAGCGCAGCAGAGCTGCGCAGCCAGAGCAGAGCAGCGCAGACCAGCGCTGCGCAGCCAGAGCAGCACAGTAGCATAGAACAGCAGCGCAGCCAGAGCGCAGAGCTGGTCTTGCTAGAACCGGAGTTACCCGCTTCACCAATGAAGGACAACGTAGATGAGTCAAATCAAGACTAAGGTGTATTAAGGCATTAAAGGGCCTAAATCCAATTATTAAAGTTCATGGGCCTAAGGCCTTTAGGGCTCATTCTCACATCTATAAATAGAAGGTTAGCATTAGCATTAGGGGGATAGTTCACTTGGGAGCAACACACTTGTAAAATGTATAATTATCTCGAAATATAGTGGAAGAACTCGAAGAACACCCGTGGATGTAGGTTTTAACGACCGAACCACGTAAATCCTGTCTCGATTATTGCTTTTTTAAATTAGGCGTTGATATCATGCTTCACCAGACTTATTAAATCTCCGTATTTAAAATATCCGACATCCATTAATTAATTAGAGCTCTGACAGCTTAAATTAATTAATCTCTTTGTAATCCTTAAGAAGTACCACTCAAACCTTATTATTGTTCCTAAACTTAATCAACCTGCAGGGTTTAACGCAATAAACCTTATTGAGCTCCTTAAGGGGATGCCATTATCCTATACCGGATACGGGTACTAATAGAGATAACCAAATATCATATATTGACCGCTATCACCCAAGATACAGAGTACTCAAGTTACTATATAACTCTCACCTATAGTAAATGAAAGTGATACACGAATCAACATATATATTTGAAATCTTATTAGTATTAAGATTCTATTAAGTCACCGAGATCTTGATTATTCACTTATGTCAGATAGAAGAATACATCTCACTGTGATCCTATCAATACGTTATGACGTACCAGTATAGACAAGTAGTCAAGACAAACTCCTTCCATCTATACTGCAGCCTAAACCAATGACTCGTCCTAGAGTCATCTCGCGCTGTGATCAGTTTATATCTCTTAAGGTTATTCCAATTATATGGACTTCTGTGATCTACAACACACTATATAATCTACTTATATAGAGACAAATGACATACATATGCAATCATGAACATAATCAGATAGGAGATTAAATAGTGAACACATGAATCATTGTATACAAGCGTAAAACGTTCTTGCTTTTAGTATACAAATCCAACACCACCCACCACCGCAATCTGCCCAACCGTGCCTGGCCCCGCCCACCGCCACGATCTGCCTCGCCGTCTCCTTACCTCCACCCACCGTGCCTGGCCCCCGCAGTGATATGCCCCACCGTGCCCCGCCCCTCTCACCGCCATGATCTGCTTCACCAGTTCTTCTTTTCCCCCATCACAATTCGTCGTCCAGCCTCAAGTGACCCTCTCCATCCTTTGCCGCGGCGATTTGAAAGCACCTTAATCGATTCTCTGACCTTCCCCTTCCCACCGCCATCAGCCATGGTAAGTATTATTTTAGGAAACAAATTCAATGCGTTTTAGAATAATGAAATTTTGGAAAGATTTACCAATCGATTAATAATCTGCCAATTTTTAGGGTTTAGATTTAACAATGGAAAATTATTATATTAGGAAAGATTACATTTCATTATGGTTAGTACTAAATTTTAGAAATATGAAAATTTGGAAAGATTTACCTATCGATTAATAATTGGAAACTTTATAACCTACATTTTAGCTATAAATTCATTACTTTGAATGAGAAATTTTATTGCCGCATTGAGTTTTACACCAGCACATTCTACTGTCTTCTTGCTTATTGCTCATTTTGCTTATTTCTCAAGGTATACATAGTATCAATTTTATTTTATTACTATTTTTTTAACTCAATTATCATAATATATGTATGATGAACAATTTGGCAAATTAAACTGTATTTGAGATTTGAATTTCGAATAGTAGTATTTGAGCTATACATTCTACCGCGACTATAGGCCGTCCTTGAAGACTCATAGTCTTGCCATTGGCTCGGTCCAGCGAACTGCCGTTGTGCTCCAAAACTCGGCGAGGGCCGTCGTTCAACCTTGCCTCCCCTTCCTAAAGACTCGCCACTGTCCTTGTGTCGTCGTCGGAGACTCCTCTGCCTTGACGAACAAGGCAGCCACCCCGGGATCTCACAAGTGAAAGGAGAGTCTCACACAAACAGGTAATTTACTTTTAAACATCTCTTAAAAATACATAATTAGGGGTTGTGGTTCTATATTGTTTTATCCAGCTTATTGTATCGTGTTTTTACAGCCAACTCAAGGTATCTTTCTTCTTATTTTGCTGCGTTTTTTCTTCTTTTTGCATTTTCTTTTAGTAGTGAATAAGTTTTGGTCTTTGAACTTTTGCCGATTTTGTGATGAATTGCGATTGATTCGTGGATTGAAGTGTAGGACAACAAGTATTGAATATTTATGAATGATATGTTGAATTAGTATTTTGGAGCTTTTTTCTGCCATTTTCTTCAAGGCTCTGGTAGTATTGGGCAGAGCAAGCTAAATCTACAATTTTATTCGTATTTGTAAGCTAAAAGTTACAGATCATGTCTATAGTTTTGTTTAATTATCATCCTTAATTCATTTATCCCAATTTTAATTCTTCATAATTAAATTAATGTGGCAATACACAAATATACCAAATTTTGATATAAAAAATAGTGGGCGTGTCTCCATATTTCTGTATTTGTATTATGTGTATCAAAAACTACTTTATGCGTGTTTAAATTCACGCTCCATATAGACATAAAAGTGAGTTGACTCTTAATTGCCAAGTCCTATTTTGTCTAATATAACTGTATAGAAAAACCTTTCTAAACAAAATTGAAAGTAAATAAAAAATGACTAAAGTACAGGTCATTTTTTTTAATGGGAATAGATTTATTTTCCTTAATTAATAACTAGTCTCAAAATTATGAGATGCTCAGCAAACAAAAAAAATACATAATATTATTCAACTAATATTTATCATTATTTTCAAGCCTCGGCGGGTATCCGCGGGTAACGGGTATGGATGGTAAATATTAGTGTACAAGAAATTGAAATTTTATAAAATTTGTTGTAGTTCCGTGGTGATTTATTTGTTGGGTGATTTATTGCATTTGTGGGGTAGTTGATTGCAGGATGTCAACGTCAAGAAGCAGCTGCGCCCCTACCTCTCAAGCCTCGGCTGGCATTCGACGGGTAACGGGTGGTGGATACCCGACGAGTTGCGGGTATCGACGGGTCGTGAATATGGGTGACAAATAATTTTTTCGAATATACGTTTCGCTAAGTCATGTTAAGAATGAAAGTCTTCTTTAATTTATTTTTTTATTTTAGTTTGATGTGTAACGTAGACATATATCATATTAACAATCTTTTTTAATGAATAATCTCCATAATTTATAAATATACATAAAAAATAATTTTTACGTTTTTTATATAAATTATAACACCAAATGATACCCGTCGAAATTCGACGGGTTACACACTAGTGACAGTAACACTATTTTGTTTTACAAATGACATTATCATGTTATATAAATAACACTGCTTGAAATGACACTAACACTATAAATAACAATGCTTGAAATGACACTAACACTACTTTATTTTACAAATGACACTATTATATTATATAAATAACATTGTCGAAAATAATACTAGGGTTAAGGTGCAGATAGGCCCCTCAAGTGAAGGCCCTTAGAGCGTTTCAGTCCCCTTACTAACTGTGTGTGCAAATTGGCCCCGAAACTCTAAAAAATGGTACAGATCGCCCCCTCTGACTGAACACCATTATGGGCCGTTAGTCAGAGGGGGTGATCTGCACCGTTTTTTTGGAGTTCAGGGGCTAATATGCACCTTTTCCCTTTTTGGAGTTCGGGGGCTAATCTGCACACCATTCATTAAAAAAAATCACATCTCATCTTCTCCGACCAACTTTTCTGGCGTCAATCGCCGTCAGATGAGGAAAATCACGAAATCAAGTTCCCAAGCCCTAAATCGGGAATTCCAAATCGGCGTCATTGCTCCCGAAAATCACATAATCGAAATGGAAACTCGAATTCTCCCTCGAACGTCACCGCCCCCAATTGCAGAATCACCCCCTACGAATCGAACTTCGCCTCGCCGTAGGCGGTGATCGTGACCCCAATCGAGATCGAGATCATGTTGGCCATGGTCTCTGATTTGAAGGCGTCCTTCTTCAATAACACGCCGATAGTGTAGATGGCGACGGGCATCGTCGGCCTTTATCCTCCGAGGTTTAGGGCCCAAGAGAGAAAGAAAGGGGCGGCGCCCTCCGCCGGCCTCGCCGGAGCTTGAATCAGCGACAACGACGATCAAATTTTGAGCGAGAGAGTTGAATTAATTAAAAAGTTAAAAGGTGAAGATTAGCCCCTGAACTCCGAAAAAACGGTGCAGATCGCCCCCTTGACTAACGGCCCATAACGGTGTTAAGTCAGAGGGGCCGATCTGCACCGTTTTTTTTAGTTCGGGGGCCAATTTGCACACACAGTTAGTAAGGGGACTGAAACGCTCTAAGGGCCTCCACTTGAGGGGCCTATCTGCACCTTAACCCATAATACTATCATATTAGTATCATTTAATGCAAGTGTTAGTGTCATGAAGCACGATGCTCCATAGAGCACACAAGAATTTGCGAAACAGAATTAGGGTTTTTCTCTTTGCCTTATCTCAAATGGTATTCTATAAGGAATCAACTGCTTATATGCTATCTCTAATGGTGATCTTTTCCTAATGAATATGAATCAAATCTCGTCAAAAAAAATAGCGCGTATAAAACTTTTTTTTTGGAAAATAGCGCCTATAAATGAATTTGAGCTGCAATACGTAGTTTAATCTCATCTTTAAGTTCAGATATTGAATAAAAAGGCTTTTAATTTTTTTTAGGCACAAAACGCCATTATAAATGCAGATTATTGGGTGCGACCGTCGCACAGGTGTGCGATGGGTCGACCCGGCTCCAAACCCGTCCTCCTGACCCAGAACCCTGACCCGCGTGGGTTTGACCCATACTCCTAATTATTACATTTGTTTATAATAATTGTTACTTTTAATGAACATAATATATACATTTGTTCATATAAATGTATATTGATATGTATAATGTTTTATATTGAATGAAGGTAAATATTTATATTAATATAAGTATACATTTGTGCGACCAAATGTATATCTTATGCTTATTAAAAATAAATACTCCTATTAGGGTTTAGTGTTCAGGCTTAGGGTTTAGTTTACAGGGTTTAGGGTTTAGTGTTCAAGCTTAGGGTTTAGTTTACAATGTTTAGGGTTTAGTTTATAGAATTTAGGGTTTAGAAAATATAATACTTTATATTAATGAAGGTAAATACCTATATTTATATAAGTATACATTTGTGCGAACAAATGTATTGTTAGGTCCAGAGGGTCTCGAATAGGTGTATGGAGGGGGGAATACACCTATAGGCTATTTTTCAAATCCTCAATCAGAGGGATCTTAGTCAGAGATCAAAACGAAACTTTGCATGCAAACACAGACTCCTGTATTACTGAAAATAGTTTTGACCAAACAGGATTGACGACTGATACTGAAAGCTCTTCAGTAAAGAGTTATCAGTTAAGTTACTGGAACTTAACTGATGCACATAAGGGCTTTAGTCGTGTTTGCTAAGACAGAGATGATAACACTCTTCCTGACTATCAAAAGATAGATCAGTCAGACTAATATCATGCGCAACGGAAATTAAACTTAGTTTCGCAATAGCCTTGGTGGAGCAAGTTGTTGGTTGTTAGGTTACTCTTTGCAGTTAATCAGTGTTCAGTTTATCAATTGAAATAACACAAGTAAGAATGTAAAACTGAAAGCTGTAAACAACACAGAGACTTTTACGTGGTTCAGAAAAACCCTTTCCTACATCCACGGTTGGTTGATCAGACCAACAATCCACTCCGCAAGTGCTTAACAGGTGCACTGCAAACCGTGTGCTTGTCGGGTGCACACAACCGTACCACTGAAGAAAACCCTTCTTCAGGACCCACGCTTCACTCGCGTCGGATTTCTCTGCTCAGCACAACCCGTGCTAAGACTTCTCACTCAGAGTCAGAGTACCTTCCTGAACTCCGAATCACTCAAACACTCTTTTGGGGAGGAGGTTTGAACGAGTGCCAACTTCACTACAAAGAACAAGTTCTTTGAAGCAAGTTTGACCTTTGGCTTCTGGGTAAACAGAGGTTTGCCTAAGGTCTAAGAGAATATGTGTAATCAGCAGTGACTGATTTTGGCTTTGGAATTCTCTTCTTCGATTCAAGCTTGGGGGAGATTAAGCTTTAGGCTGAGTAGCAATTTCGGCAGAGCTTCAGCTTATGTCGTTGAATCGGTGAAGGTTGAAGTGATCCTCGAGCGCTATATGTAGGAGAACTCTTGAATAGATCCGTTGGCGTAGAACGTCATCAAGATTTCTTCCGTTGGAGAGCAATTTGAATTTGGGCTGAGGCTTCAATCTTCGAGGTTCCTTGTCTAGGTGGAAACGGCTCTCTTGATGGACAGGAGATGTGACGTCTCTAAAAAGTAACCACCAGATAGGAATGACCTCTGCAGAGATAAGGATATCCTGAGATCTCTGCATTTAATGCGGCTGTACTTTGTGAGTACGTGGCTTCCTCTGAACGTTGGAAGATCAGTCCTAGAAGGAATGTTCAACTGATACTTGACTTTAGTATCAGTCCATTGCGCGCATTAACTAATCAGTCTTCAACTGATACTTCAGTTGGCATCTACAGTCTTCAGTCCTTCGTTCTTCAGTCTTCAGTCTTCGACACCGCAAGCTAAACTAGAACCGAACTCTAACACTTGAGTTCAAAGCAATTCTAGTCTATTACAATTAAGTCCTATGAATTTTGGTATCATCAAAACAAGGGTTAGGATATTCCACAAGGTTCCCAACAATTTCCCCCTTTTTGATGATGCCAAAACTACACAGCAGTTCTAGACAACAAAAAGACTGAACTCACAGTACAAGTTCTAAGCCTGGGGTGAAAACAGTTCCCCCTTAACAATAGAACCTAAAAACTTGTACTTAGAGTTAAGAACGAAACAGTTCTAAAAACAGAACAAGGAGAAGACAGAAAAACATAATCAGAACCTGGACAAAGAGTCATTGTCTTCAGGTTGAGATAAAAAAGAAGTTCTTTTCATTAATAAAAGACTGATAAGCCATCAGTCGAGGTACAGAGCAAGACTTACATTGGAGTAAAAAAAAAAACAAAAACAACATGGGAAACCCATGGACTTCAGCAGTCTGCTTGGCTGCGCCTTGAACTTCTTGATCTTCATCTTCTGTCTTCGTGTCTTCATGTTCCTAAGCTTGTTCCACTCTCACTTGTTTTCCGTTGATTTGAGGTCTTTACCTCTTGGCTAATCTTCCTCATGATCATCGGATGAAATCGGATGATCATGTTGCTTAACCACCTTAAGTTCGTTTTAGATGGTTTATCTTCTTTCTCCCTTTTTGGCAACATCAAAAAGAAGGACGAACCTAAGAAGGAAGTGAAGAGCATGCGAAGGTAAGTTCGTATGAGGAAGATATTGGGGTTATTGGGGATGCAGAAGGCGAAGGCTTAGAAGGAGTTTAGGAAGAAGAGTGAGATGATGAGGGAGACAAGAAGAGAAGCAGAGGTTTTGAGAGGTGAGGAAACGTCAATTCAGTGGTAGACAAGAGGGTTCCACTGTTGACAACGAGCTCCTGCTCATTGTTGTTGCTCCGCATCGAAGCTTTACAAAAGGCGAGAGGCCTTTCGGAGAAGACGATGAAGTCTGTCCTATTTTAGACAGGTACTTCAAACTTCAAACCGATGCACTGGGCTTGAGGATAGAAGACACTCGCTTCGCTGGATACAAGTGAGGGTAGCAAACTTTGACGTCGGAGAGACGTTGAGATCCAATGGAAGGGTCTGGTGAAGACCAAGTATGTGAGCGTCATTCTTCCACTCCATGACTTTGCAGTCATAGATTTCTCCTTTAGTCGGAACAATTTTTTCTTTGCAACTTTTGGAAAGTTTGAAAGTTTTTCTCACAGTGAAGGCTGTGGAGAGTTGTTAGTTGATGCAGAAAAACAGTGAAGACAACATGGTATAAATAGACAAGATGTGTACCACGTAAGAAGATGAAAAGTTTTTCGAAAACTGTGCCTAAAATGTATTTGAAGAAAAATTCACGTCCGCCGTCACTGCAGGGGATTGAGACTTCAAAAAGTTGAGAGTTATCATTGTATCTGTCATGTCAATGAGCTTCTCAAGAAATTTTATCACAGAGGCAAAGGGTTGGTGTTGGGAACCTTGTGGAATATCCTAACCCTTGTTTTGATGATAACAAAATTCATAGGACATAATTGTAATAGACTAGAATTGCTTTGAACTCAAGTGTTAGAGTTTGTTTCTAGTTTAGCTTGCAGTGTCGAAGACTGAAGACTGAAGAACGAAGGACTGAAGACTGAAGATTGCAGATTCCAACTGAAGTATCAATTGAAGAATCAGTTGAAGACTGATTACTTAATGCGCGCAATGGACTGATACTAAAGTCAAGTATCAGTTGAACATTCCTCCTAGGACTGATCTTCCAACGTTCAGAGGAAGCCACGTACTCACAAAGTACAGCCGCATTAAATGCAGAGATCTCAGGATTTTATCTCTGCAGAGGTCATTCCTATCTAGTGGTTACTTTTCAGAGACGTCACATCTCCTGTCCATCAAGAGAGCCGTTTCCACCCAGACAAGGAACCTCGAAGATTGAAGCCTCAGCCCAAATTCGAATTGCTCTCCAACGGAAGAAATCTTGATGACGTTCTACGCCAACGGATCTATTCAAGAGTTCTCCTATAAATAGCGCTCGAGGATCACTTCAACCTTCACCGATTCAACGACATAAGCTGAAGCTCTGCCGAAATTGCTACTCAGCCTAAAGCTTAATCTCCCCAAAGCTTGAATCGAAGAAGAGAATTCCAAAGCCAAAATCAGTCACTGCTGATTACACACATTCTCTTAGACCTTAGGCAAACCTCTGTTTACCCAGAAGCCAAAGGTCAAACTTGCTTCAAAGAACTTGTTCTTTGTAGAGAAGTTGGCACTCGTTCAAACCTCCTCCCCAAAAGAGTGTTTGAGTGATTCGGAGTTCAGGAAGGTACTCTGACTCTGAGTGAGAAGTCTTAGCATGGGTTGTGTTGAGCAGAGAAATCCGACGCGAGTGAAGCGTGGGTCCTGAAGAAGGGTTTTCTTCAGTGGTACGGTTGTGTGCACCCGGCAAGCACACAGTTTGGTTTGCAGTGCACCTGTTAAGCACTTGCAGAGTGGATTGTTGGTCTGATCAACCGACCGTGGATGTAGAAAAGGATTTTTCCGAACCACGTAAAAGTCTCTGTGTTGTTTACAGCTTTCAGTTTTACATTCTTACTTATGTTATTTCAATTGATAAACTGAACACTGATTAACTGCAAAGAGTAACCTAACAACCAACAACGTGCTCCACCGAGGCTATTGCGAAACTAAGTTTAATTTCCGCTGCGTATGATATCAGTCTAACTGATCTATCTTGTGATAGTTAGGAAGAGTGTTATCATCTCTGTCTTAGCAAACACGACTGAAGCCCTTACGTGCATCAGTAGTTTCAACAACTTAACTGATAACTCTTTACTGAAGAGCTTTCAGTATCAGTCGTCAACTCTGTTTGGTCAAAACTGTTTTCAGTAAAACAGGAGTCTGTGTTTGCATGCAAAGTTTCGTTTTGATCTCTGACTGAGATCCCTCTGACTAAGGATTTGAAAAATAGCACATAGGTGTATTCCCCCCCCCCCTATACACCTATTCGAGACCCTCTGGACCTAACAGTTGGAAAGATTTTTGGCAAAAGATCAGGACAAGTTAAATCAAAACAAATTTTCCCTTTTAAAACTCTTGTCCTTCTCGGATATTTCATTTTCCAACAATCAGTTAAAGTTTTTGAAAGAAATTGATCAGTTAGAGAAAGATTTTGAACAAAAACTCAAAACTCTTAACTGAAATAACTGATTGAAAAAGTAAGCTTTTTAAATTACTTACTGATCGACTGAACATTGTAGTCAGTCGATACCACTTGATCCTGGTTGAATCATCAGGATAGCTTCTTCTTCAGATGAGCGTTCTGACTTCATTGCTTTCTCCATCGACGATCATAGAATCAGCAGTTGGTTGACCACCAGTTAGCTTGACTGTTTGAGAAAGTCTTCAAACACAGCATCACTCTTCAGGGTTGATGAGACCGATCTTTCCACACAGATCGTTGAACCTCTCTTCTGGAAGAGCCTTGGTCAGCAGATCCGCTCTCTGAACAGCAGTGGGAATCCATTCCACAGAGATATTCTTCTTTTCGACATGATCACGGATGAAGTGATGTCGAATAGCAATATGCTTAACTCTGGTGTGATGAACTGGATTCTGGGGGATTGCAATAGCACTAGAGCTGTCGCAATAGATTGGGACTTCCTTTTCGTCGATCCCATAGTCCTTCAACTGATGGACTAACCACAGGATTTGTGAGCAGCAGCTTCCGGCAGCAACATATTCAGCTTCAGTTGTGGAGGTGGCGACTGAAGTCTGCTTCTTTGAAAACCATGAGATGAGCTTGTTGCCTAGGAATTGACATGTTCCGGAGGTTGATTTGCGATCAAGCATGCATCCACCGAAGTCTAAGTCTAAATATCCGGTGAGTTTGATATCGTCGTCTGCTGGATACCATAATCCTAAATTGGGTGTGCCTTTGAGATATCTTAGTATACGCTTTGCTGCATCTAAATGAGCTTCCTTTGGATCTGATTGATATCTTGCACATACCCCGACTCAAATGCGATGTCTGGTCTCCTCGCAGTCAAATACAGCAAAGATCCAATTATTTCTCTGTACTTCGTCGAAGAAACAGATTTTCCTTCTAAACCTGGATCAACTTTCCAGTTTGTGTTCATTGGGATCTTGACTGATTTCAGTATCAGTCGTCAACCCTATTTGGTCAAAACTATTTTCAGTAAAACAGGAATCTGTGTTTGCATGCAAAGTTTCGTTTTGATCTCTGACTGAGATCCCTCTGACTGAGGATTTGAAAAATAGCCCATAGGTGTATTCCCCCCCCATACACCTATTCGAGACCCTCTGGACCTAACAATTGGTATCAGAGCAGGTTGTTCGCAAGAACACTCTGTATCTGATTAGGTTCTAATTGAACTAGATCATTTTTCTCAAAGGTCTCGAAAAAGTTCTCTTTCTTTTTGTGCCTGCTATCTATTCTATCTGCTGTTATCTGTTCTCCCTTTTTTTATGGAGACTAACCACAGCAGATTATCTTCTCTACCTATGTTTAGTATTGAAAAATACGATATATGGAAGTTTCGGCTTGAAAGCTTCCTCACCGCCCAACATTGCCGAATGTGGGAAGTCATCACCAGCGGACCAATCACCATCATCGAAACCGTCAAGAAGGTTCCTGTTGATCCACGATAAGATCCTTATGATGAGGTCCAGCCCAAGCAAACGGCAGACTTCACCACAGAAGAAAGAAAGCAAGATGAGCTAGACAACCTTGCCAAAAGCATCATCTCCGGCACTGTTCCCGACAAGCATGTCATGAAGATCATCAAGTGCGGAACTGCAAAGGAGATGTGGGACTTTCTGAAAAGAATGTGCGTAGGTTCCGAGGAAATCAAGAAGAATAAGCTATCCATAGCTTGCCAGAAGTTCGACTCCTTCCTCATGCTCAAGAATAAATCTGTCGAGGAAATGGAACTTAGATTCAACCAAATCTTGAATGAAGTTCAATCCATTTCCAAAGACAAATACACTCAACGAGAAATCAACCTGAAGATTCTTCGAGCACTTCCACGAGGAGAATGGCAGATCTATTCAGTCGCTCATCAACATAAGCCCGGATTCAGTCAGCTCCAGACAAACAAGCTTTTCTCCGATCTCATGGTAAATGAGTTCGACCTTCTGAGAAATCTTGGAAACAAGAAGACTGGAGCATCAGACGAAGATGGTCCATCAACCTCAAGAGGAGTAGCACTGCAAACCTCAACAAGAGAAGGCAAGAAGCAGATCAAGGAACCAACAGAACTCAACCCTGAGGACTTCTTCAGTCAATATGCTTTGTTGACTAAAAGATTCAACAAGATCGAGTCCAAGTTCTGAAAGTACAGAAGGTTCCACAAGCAGCACTACAAAAGAAAGGAAAGAGAAAGCAACTCCAGACATTCCACAGATCGAAGCGGAGAAAGGAAGTCAGCCGCTTATGACATCAAAGACATGGAATGCTTTGAATGTAGAAAGAAATGGCACTTCGAAATGAATGCCCTGATCTGACTCAAGCTGAGCGCAGAGAGCTGAAAGCTAAGAAAGATCGCAGCTTTTCGAAGAAGAAAACGATGGTTGCTGACGATGCTGATTCTTCCAAAGACACATCAGAATCATCCGACTTCGACAGCTCCAGCTCAGACGATGAGAGCCGAGCCCTGATGGCCAATGAATCAGAAAGCGTGGCTGACAACAGCTACGACAATGGAATGAATGGCTCAGAGGTAATCTCTCATTCAAAAACTCCTTATACTGATAACTTCCTGATGCTTTCAGGAGACAACTCAGAATCTGTTGATAGCTCATCCGATGAAACTGACGAATTTGATCAGCTCATGACTGATCACTGTCAGTTGAGGAAAATGTTCGAAGATCTCCTCAAGCAGAATCAGAAAATAGACAAGGAGATCAATGATGAACGAGCTAGGAATCAGACAATCATCTACTTTCCGGATGAAACTTGTCTTGATCAGCTAATCATGGAGAATAGCCGACTGGAGGAAAAGCTCAGAATCTCCAACTCAGAATGTGAGAGAGCATCTCATGAGATCAAGAGGCTCAATCACAAGCTGGAAGAAACAGTCAAGAACTGCATGATGCAGTCTCCCATGATGAGCAACTTTCCGTCGAAAGGTCTTGTTAAAAGCATTGGAGGAAAGGTTGCAGCTGACAAAGGAAAGAAGATCATGATCATTTCAAAGGACGATCCTTCTGAAATCACAACATCAGAGGAATCAAGAGATTATGATATGGATGAAGTTCGCAAACGCAAACTGATGGCAAGATCAAATGTTCCACCTCCACGGAGCTACAGACGTGCAAAGGAGGCCCCTAACCAGATCATCTTACTGAGAAGACTGGAAAGTAGATTTCAGTCAAAGATCGGGGAAGGAACATCAGGAATCAAGAAGAATCTTCCTCACCAGTCCAGAGGGAAGAAAGGCCACATCAGTCAGAGACTGACATCAGTTCAGTTTCAGAAGGAACAACATCCATGAAGACCAAATAATGTTGAGTCCAGTCGAGCTAAGCGACATCCACGACAACAAGCAACTGGACATCAAATGACTCATGTCACACGACATCAGTCAAGTCTCCATAAGTCTGCAAAGACTCGAGTATCTCAAGGAAGATACTTCGCCGAGCAAAGAAGACCTCAACCACTTATCAGACAGAACTCCTACAAGAGTGAGGCCTTCAAAGGAAATTCTCAACAGAAGAATGCTCGTGTGCCAACTGAAGCGCCAACAACGTTAGTCAGACGATCAACAAAGCGCAAAAGATCAGCCAAACCAATTCTGAAGCAGATATGGGTTCCAAAGGGAACTCGAGCTAACATCGAAGGACCTAAATCTTGATTGGGTGCCTGAAGCAACTCTTCCTTGCAGGTCAATGTCAGGAAACACAAAAAGAAGGAAGAGGTTAAAGCTTCAATCAGAACATGGTATCTGGATAGTGGCTGCTCGAAGCACATGACGGGCTACAAAGAATATCTATCTCAGTATGTTGAGAAAGCTGGATCCAAAGTTGCATTCGGAGACAACTCAGTCGGAGAAACAAAAGGCTACGGTGTGCTCAACATGGGTAACGCCAGTATCAGTAATGTTAGCTTTGTTTCTGGTCTTAAACATAATCTGTTGTCTGTGAGTCAATTTTGTGACAGCGGTTTCACAGTGAAGATCAAGAAGGATGAATTCACAGTTAGAAACAATCAAAAGAAGGTGGTTCTGAAAGGATTCAGACAAGGGAGTCTCTACGTCGTTTCATGGGAAGATAGCCCACCAGAGACTCAACCATCTCAACTTCAAGACGATCAACAAGCTTGCTAAACATCAACTGGTAGAAGGTCTGCCTTCTATTGTGTTCCAGAAGAAGCAAGAATGTGAAGCATGCAAAAGAGGAAAGCAGACGCGAATGTCATTCAAGTCAAAGTCAGGACACTCCTCTGAAAGAATTCTGCATCTACTTCACATGGATCTGTTTGGCCCTATGACTCCAAGAAGCTACAACGGTAGGAAGTACACCTTAGTAGTTGTGGATGACTATTCACGATATACTTGGGTCATCTTTCTCTTCAAGAAGAAAGAGACGCTGGAGGAACTGCCAAAGCTGCTGAGACGACTGAGCGTTGAAAAGGAAGTCAACATCATCAGCATCAGATCAGATCGTGGGACTGAGTTCCTCAATACTGTCATTCGTGAGTATTGTGATGAACAAGGAATTAGTCATCAAACTTCTGCAGCAAGAACTCCACAGCAGAACGGAGTTGCAGAAAGAAGAAACCGGTCTTTGAAGGAAGCAGCAAGGACGATGCTAGCCGAATCAAAACTCCCCTTGAAGTTTTGGGCCGAAGCAGTCAACAACGCATGCTACACGCAGAATCGCTCCTTCCTCACTCATAGACATGGAAAAACTCCATACGAGTTATGGAAGAACAGAAAGCCTTCGATTGCCTATTTTCATGCTTTCGGTTCTAAATGTTTCATCCACAACAATGAAAAAAAGAGGTTAAGCACTTTCGATAGCAAGGCTGATCCAGGTGTCTTCCTTGGATACTCTGGAACAGAACGTTCAAGCAAAGCCTATCGAGTGTTTAATTCTCAAACTCTTTGTGTTGAAGAAACACCTCATGTGATCTTTGATGAGTCTACAGATGATTTCAGGGAACAAGAAGCTGAAAAGTGTGACCAGAACACTGAAGGTTCCAAAGCTGAAATCCACAACATCGAGCCCTCTACTGTCTTGGTGTGGGGACCTAGCAAAGATGAAGATACTGAGATGCTTCAGTATCAAAAGATCAGTTAAAGGTCTGAAGTTCAGACTGGAGCCAATGCAGATGGCATCAGTCAAGGGGGAACTCCAGTTGCTGAAGATCGAGTTGAACGTGCAGAAGCAGCTCCAGCTCAACTCTCCCCTGCTCCAGAAAGTGTTCAACACTTCAGAATCATTCTGACCGAAGAAGCCCCACCATCTCCAGAAGAGATCAAGAAGTATCGAAGATGGTTTGAACTCCACTCAAAGGAGAACATCATCGGAGAACCATCAGATGGCGTCAAGACTCGGAGATCAATGTGCAACCTCGTCTTCGACATCTATCAGAACTGCATCAACGAAGATAAGATTTTCAGTTGTTTCTTATCTTCTATAGAGCCCAAGGACGTTGAAGAAGCTCTGAAGTCTACTCAATGGGTCATCGCAATGCAAGAAGAACTCAATGAATTCAACATGAATTCAGTTTGGGAGCTTGTGGATCGACCAGACGATGCAAAAGTGATTGGCTTGAAATGGATTTTCAAGAACAAGAAAGACGAAGAAGGAAACGTTGTGAGAAACAAAGCAAGGCTTGTAGCAAAAGGATACAGTCAAGAAGAAGGAATCGACTACGACGAGACGTTCGCACCAGTTGCCAGATTGGAAGCAGTCAGACTCTTCTTAGCCTTCGAAGCTCACAAAGGTTTCAAGGTACACTAAATGGATGTCAAGTGTGCATTTCTCAATGGAGTGCTCACAGATGAAGTCCATGTGGAACAACCTCCAGGGTTTGAGGTTGCTGGACCAGAAAAGGTGTACAAGCTGAAGAAAGCGCTCTATGGATTGAAGCAAGCACCAAGAGCGTGGTATGATACTCTCTCGGAGTATCTTGTTGAACAAGGTTTCAAGAAAGGATCTGTGGACAGAACTTTGTTCACTCTCAAAGAAGGAGAAGATCTCTTGCTTGTTCAGATTTATGTCGATGACATAATTTTCGGATCCAAATCCGAACGCATGTGCAAGAAGTTTGCTGACATCATGACCAACAAGTTCCAAATGTCCATGATGGGAGAAATGAATTTCTTTCTCGGATTGCAAGTCAAGCAGACTGACGAAGGAATACTGATCAGTCAGTCCAAGTATGCCAAGGAACTGATAGCCAACTGGAAAGTTGATCCAGGTTTAGAAGGAAAATCTATTTCTTCGACGAAGTACAGAGAAATCGTTGGATCTTTGTTGTATTTGACTGCGAGCAGACCAGACATCGCATTTGCAGTCGGGGTATGTGCAAGATATCAATCAGATCCAAAGGAAGCTTATTTGGATGCAGCGAAGCGTATACTAAGATATCTCAAAGGCACACCCAATTTAGGATTGTGGTATCCAGTAGACGACGATATCAAGCTCACCGGATATTCAGACTCAGACTTCGGTGGATGTAAGCTTGATCGTAAATCAACCTCCGAAACATGTCAATTCATAGGCAACAAGCTCATCTCATGGTTTTCAAAGAAGCAGACTTCAGTCGCCACCTCCACAACTGAAGCTGAATATGTTGCTGCCGGAAGCTGCTGCTCACAAATCCTGTGGTTAGTCCATCAGTTGAAGGATTATGGGATCGACGAAAAGGAAGTCCCAATCTATTGCGACAGATCCAGTGCTATTGCAATATCCCAGAATCCAGTTCATCACACCAGAGTTAAGCATATTGCTATTCGACATCACTTCATCTGTGATCATGTCGAAAAGAAGAATATCTCTATGGAATGGATTCCCACTGCTATTCAGAGAGTGGATTTGCTGACCAAGGCTCTTCCAGAAGAGAGATTCAACGATCTGTGTGGAAAGATCGGTCTCATCAACCCTGAAGAGTGATGCTATGTTTGAAGATCTTCTCAAACAGTCATGCTGACTGGTGGTCAACCAACTGCTGATTCTACGATCGCCGACGTGGAAAGCAATGAAGTCAGAACGCTCATCTGAAGAAGAAGTTATCCTGATAATTCAACCAGGATCAAGTGGTATCGACTGACTACAATGTTCAGTCGATCAGTAAGTATTTAAAAAGCTTACTTTTAAAATCAGTTATTTCAGTTCAGAGTTTTGAGTTTCAGTTCAAAATCTTTCTCTAACTGATCAGTTTCTTTCAAAAACTTTAACTGATTGTTGGAAAATGGAATATCTGTGAAGGACAAGTATTTTAAAAGGGAAAATCTGTTTTGATTGAACTTGTCCTGATCTTTTGCCAAAAATCTTTCCAACCTTTTGCCTCTGTGATAAAATTTCTTGAGAAGCTCATTGACATGACAGAATGCAATGATAACTCTCAACTTTTTAAAGTCTCAGTCCCCTGCAGTGACGGCGGACGTGAATTTTTCTTCAAAAACATTTTAGGCACAGTTTTCGAAAAACTTTTCATCTTCTTACGTGGTACTCATATTGTCTATTTATACCATGTTGTCTTCAATATTTTTCTGTATCAACTAACAACTCTCCACAGCCTTCACTGTGAGAAAAACTTTCAATCTTTCAAAAAGTTGCAGAGAAAAATTGTTCCGACTAAAGGAGATATCTATGACTGCAAAGTCATGGAGTGGAAGAATGACGCTCACATACCTGGTCTTCACCGGACCCTTCCACTGGATCTCAACGTCTCTCCGACGTCAAAGTTTGCTCTACCCTCACTTGTATCCTGCGAAGCGAGTGTTTTCCATCCTCATGCCCGGCACATTGATGGGACGCGCGCCCGTCGCCCGACGCGCGGTATCAAAATAATTTGTGTATGCCCCAGACGGACAGTACACGCTCCTATTGCTCGCAACCAAAGAACAGTCTTAGCAGCAAGTATAGGGTCGATCCCACGGAGAGTGAGGAACTACTTTACTTTTCGGGTGCACAAATTGAGTTGTCACGGTCTCAACCTGTTTATCTGCACAAGTAAACTTAAACAAAGATCAAATATAACAAGGGGTAAGGTTTTCGGTTAGGTCATAAATGTTGTCAATATTTATTTCGGTCATAGGCATACTGATGATCCGTCCATGATCCATATAGACTCAAGGAGTGGCCCAAAGACATTGGGGCGTTTCAAAAGGCTATACTTCACATTTAGGATGGTTGATCCCATTGTAGTCACTTGGTCCGAATGTCACACATTCCCCGGTCACAAGGCAGTGCTTCACTCCTCCTTAGATAGTAGTCATACCCGTTACTCACCAAGTATGACCCTCACCAACCTTCTCTCCCGAGGTCCCCAACTCCGCGCTTTTAGTGACACATGCCTCCTGGACTCAACTATTTCCGGCTTTGTCAGCCGACCAGTCATAGACATGCTACGGCGCCGAGATTGCTTTCCTCGTTTGATAACCATGGCTTTATGCCTCGTCACAGTTGATGGATAGTCTCTAGAGAAGCCCAAGACTGAGGAAGGGCAGTGTATCCCATCAACCCTTTCCCCACCTTCTGGATCTACAACGCCTTTTGTTGACGCTGCTCAGCTACTCGGTCTTGGGCATACCGATTGTTGCACCTTGGTATACCCTGGCCTTTGCTTAACACGAACAGCATTTTACCGAACTGAGATCACCCGTTAGGCCCCTACTGTCCATGGTTTGGCACAAATCCGTCTGGAACCACGAGACTCAACCGAAAGAACAAATGCCTCACGAATGTTTACATATTGACAACAATTATTTCCACCCTTAAACCTCACCAAGGGAACTACTCACACATATTGAAAAACATAAATACGAAATAAAATGAATACATGAATGAAAGGAAATTCGAATTACTTGATATAAAAATACCTAAGGAAACAACCTTGGCTTTGTTCGTCACAACGGAATTGAAATACGAAAAGCAACTAAAGTGTTTGGTGCGAAAAATGTAAAATGACAAAGTAAATTATTTTCTTGGTGAACTACCAAAAGTGTAAGTCTAGAAGAGCACTAAAAACTGATGTGTAAGTATAAAAATTCGTTCATCCCCCTAAAACTGCTCTCTGCCAGCCACACATGCTGAAGTTTATATAGCAATTCGGTAAACCCTAGCCGACAGACCAAATCTGGCAGATTATTTCCTTCCATATTTAGCTTGATCCTTGATTTGATTTGATAGATAATGGATCTCCAGCAGATTTGGGGTTGATTCCACATTATTCCAGATCCTTCCATTGCTAGAATTCGCCAGAATCTTCTGGGCAATCTCCTCCACACGTCTTTCCATATATAGCTCCAGCTGCTGACTGCTGTTGACGAGAATGGTCATACTAGCTTCTTTCTTCGGTTGGCCTCATACCAGGTGGTACACATCGAACGTTCCCGCGCCTCGAATGGTTCTGAGGGGTACTTCGTCGAGCTCTCTTCCTGGTTCATATATAGCTCATCTGTGCTGACTGCGACTGCTGTTATGGCCTTACCAACTGCTTCCTTCGGTTAGCCTTACACCAGGTGGTACACTTCGGAGATTCCCGCACCTCGAATGGTTCTGAGGGGTACTTCGCTGAACTCTCTTCCTGATAGGTTTCACTTCTGGAAGTTTGGATAGTTTTGTTCCGGTAATGCCCATTCTGACCATATTTCGTGCATATGCCCTGGACTGAGCCTTCTTCCTCTGGAATACCTGTTTTCTCTCCAAGACGACTCAAATAAAACAAAAGAAAGAGAAAAATAGGGCCAAATGGCCCAAAAGTCGAAGACGCATCACACCTACACACTTAAACCATACTTGCCCTCAAGTACGCAGATGGATTCACAAAAGACACTGACGAAAAGAGAAGAAAGAAAAGAAATAAAGACTTAAGACACGAAACTGCACAGTTATCAGTTCAGATCAAACATGCATGCATCATCCGTAATGTCATACCGCAAACCATTGAGCAGAAAAATCACATGTAGAGATAGCAGTTTCTCTCACACACTCAAGTGTATGGCTAAATGTATACTCTCATACTATGCTGCATTAGCTCACCTATAGGCTTGATCACGGATTCATAGCTAGTGTTCAAATTGGTATAATTCATCAAAGGGTCTTTTAAAGGTTGTAGTGGGGCATACGGAGTGGAGGTAAGGATTTCTGGATAAGTAGCTTAAAACTTGGTTCCAGTCATACCGACCTATCTTCTTCAGTAATGGCACACCCACTTCATTTTCTCCCTTTATTCTTGGCACGGATTATTTTAACTTCTTCAATTCAAGCAAATTTATTGTTTCATTTTTGTGCTCAGACCTTCCTTTCTCAAGTTATGCTTTTTCACTTAGAGCAATAAACTTCCCCTTATCTTTTGCATAGTGTGGAAGTCACATCTTTTCATCCATTTCAATTCAAGGGCTTACAAAAGAATTTTATTCGGCTCAAAGTGGTTTAGCAAAGGTTTATCATTTAAAGCTCAAGGAAATAATTCGGGGGCTCTAATTTGAAGAAAATTGCCCTAATCATGTAAATTATACCAACTAGCTAAAATTCATAAACAAGTTCTAGGGTTACCAAGCAGCATAGTCACACAGAAAATAAATGCAATTTTGGCTCAGATCTCACAGGTGGGAGTATTCAGTATGCTCTCTACTGCTATCATGTGATCATGCTCATCATACCAACAAACCAGTCAAACCAAATAGCATGCATGAATCACCAATACCAACAACATGTGCAGACAGACTCTAACTCAAGACTCAAAAGAAAAACAAGACCAAACTAGGGAGAGAAAACTTATTCGTGGAGTGTGAGGACTCGGTGGAATGCATCCCAAATGTCCAACAAAATTGCCTTGACATCAGTATGGAGTAGAGATCATGTGTAGCAGCTCTGGAGTGAAGGAGAGTAGGCGAATGAATTTTCTGATCCTTCAAAATGCAAAGGTCTTGCCAGTCGGGCAGACCCTGACCAATCATACTGCTGATGCGGTAATCCCTTTACCACCTACTGTATCTCCACCGGCCCCACCTACACACTTTGCTTCGCAAAGTGGGTTTTGATCTTCAATGCATAGGGTCCAGCTCAACTCTTCTGCATGGTTAGTCCTCCAAGAAATACAAAACACAAGGAAAACAAAAGAAACATGAAACTAAAGCAGTAATGGTCATACCAACGACCTTATTCTGGGTTGCCTCCCAGTCAGCGCTCTTGTTTATTGTCTCGAGCTCGACGCTGTCCATTCCTTCATGCAAAATAAGGTTTTACGAGAAAACTTTTCTCCATCATCGGTATGCCTGGATCATAGACTCGCCTTCCAATTTCCTTGCTCACTCCAACACTACCGTATACCTTGCTCCATTCCTCATGGTCTTGTTGCATCTTTTGCTCAACTTCATCTTTTGATCGAGATGATGCAGCCTCATTTCCTGTGGTTTCCTAGCTGAGTTCCTCCAAAAAATATGATTCCAGCCACTCTTCTTGTTTGGCAGCATCAGTAAGATCTTTCAGCAACTCCTTCTCCGGTATGACCGCCACCACAGACTCTGACTTTCCTGCCTTTTCCATTCTTGCTTTCTTCTCCAAATGGCTGGCGTTTTAGGTTAGTGGCCGTTTTTGATTATTTGCTTTCTCCAAGATATTCGGCCAAGGTGGTGCGGTAGTTGGCAGTTTCTGGGTAATCTCCTCTGTATGGGCTTCTCTGACAGATTCTTCAGATGCCGGTATGCCTTTTCCGGTTGATTTAACTGCAGTGCCTGGCGTCTTGGGCATACTGACATGCCGATTTTCTGAATTATTCTCCTTTTGCAGTGTTGCTCCATCAGCTTCTTTGGTCAGATCGATCCCGGCCTTTGTTTCAGACTCGAAGAGTTCAGCATCCTTGGCGATAGCTTCCATTAACTCCTTCCAAGTTGGTTCTTTTTGTGGTTCTGGTTGGGACGGGGGTGTCTGCGGTATGCCCTGTACTGGAAGCAGTTGTTGATTCTTCCATTCTCCATGTCCCCATTGGGAACTTGGATCTTCACTCCATTCAACGTTGTAAGAGTGAGAGAATGGATCATACTTCTCGTGCTGGTCATCATTTTCTCCCATGGCAACATCTTCCATTGGTCCACCCCCTACGGAGAGAGTGTATCCATCAGTCTGATGCTCAGTCATGTGGTCTGGGCCATATTGACGAACATTCTCCGGTGTGATCAAGACTGCGACGAGTTGTTTGAGCTCCATGATCTCCTTCTTCAACTCGTTGAGGTTGCCATTCTCCACATTCTTTGGTGCTTCCAGATTGCATTCATATGCTCCCAACTCCGTGGCCATACATTCAATGACTTGCAAAACATCTTTGGGCGTCTTGTCAAACATCGAACCTCCACATGCCGCAATAACGAATTTTTTCTCATACTTCTTGAGTCCCGTTATGAAGTGCTCCACCAAATTATATTCAGGAATTTGATGGTGTGGGCATTCTTCCAATAACCCTTTGAATCGGCTCCAATACTCGTTCAATGATTCGAGCTCTCCTTGTTTGATGTTCTGTATGGTCCGCCTCATACTGAAGACTTTTGCTGCTGAGTAATACCGCTCCAGGAACATTTGTTGCATCTCAGCCCATGTGGTCACACTGCCAGCGGTCAAGCCATAGTACCATTTCCTTGCACTACCTTGTAGTGTGAAAGGAAACAAGAGCAACCTGATGTATTCTCCCATGGACGCCTGGTTATCCTCCGTAGAGCATATCATCTCGAAGTCTCGGAGGTGTGTGATTGGATCATCTTCAAGCATGCCATGGAATTTGGACATCAGTTGGATCAGGTCTGGTCTCAGCTCATACCGGCCTTCGATGGTCGGTAAAGTTATACCGCTGGGCTTCAGGTTCAGGTCAGCCGGGAATGCCAACTGACGCATGGTCTGCGGGGCAGCTATTACCATCCCGCGTCTCGCCGTACCGCGTCTCACAGTAAGCGGAAGATGAAAATTGAAGAGTAAAATTGTTGCGCGTCACTCCCCGGCAACGGCGCCAATTTGATGGGACGCGCGCCCGTCGCCCGACGCGCGGTATCAAAATAATTTGTGTATGCCCCAGACGGACAGTACACGCTCCTATTGCTCGCAACCAAAGAACAGTCTTAGCAGCAAGTATAGGGTCGATCCCACGGAGAGTGAGGAACTACTTTACTCTTCGGGTGCACAAATTGAGTTGTCACGGTCTCAACCTGTTTATCTGCACAAGTAAACTTAAACAAAGATCAAATATAACAAGGGGTAAGGTTTTCGGTTAGGTCATAACTGTTGTCAATATTTATTTCGGTCATAGGCATACTGATGATCCGTCCATGATCCATATAGACTCAAGGCGTGGCCCAAAGACATTGGGGCGTTTCAAAAGGCTATACTTCACATTTAGGATGGTTGATCCCATTGTAGTCACTTGGTCCGAAGGTCACACATTCCCCGGTCACAAGGCAGTGCTTCACTCCTCCTTAGATAGTAGTCATACCCGTTACTCACCAAGTATGACCCTCACCAACCTTCTCTCCCGAGGTCCCCAACTCCGCGCTTTTAGTGACACATGCCTCCTGGACTCAACTATTTCCGGCTTTGTCAGCCGACCAGTCATAGACATGCTACGGCGCCGAGATTGCTTTCCTCGTTTGATAACCATGGCTTTATGCCTCGTCACAGTTGATGGATAGTCTCTAGAGAAGCCCAAGACTGAGGAAGGGCAGTGTATCCCATCAACCCTTTCCCCACCTTCTGGATCTACAACGCCTTTTGTTGACGCTGCTCAGCTACTCGGTCTTGGGCATACCGATTGTTGCACCTTGGTATACCCTGGCCTTTGCTTAACACGAACAGCGTTTTACCGAACGGAGATCACCCGTTAGGCCCCTACTGTCCATGGTTTGGCACAAATCCATCTGGAACCACGAGACTCAACCGAAAGAACAAATGCCTCACGAATGTTTACATATTGACAACAATTATTTCCACCCCTTAAACCTCACCAAGGGAACTACTCACACATATTGAAAAACATAAATACGAAATAAAATGAATACATGAATGAAAGGAAATTCGAATTACTTGATATAAAAATACCTAAGGAAACAACCTTGGCTTTGTTCGTCACAACGGAATTGAAATACGAAAAGCAACTAAAGTGTTTGGTGCGAAAAATGTAAAATGACAAAGTAAATTATTTTCTTGGTGAACTACCAAAAGTGTAAGTCTAGAAGAGCACTAAAAACTGATGTGTAAGTGTAAAAATTCGTTCATCCCCCTAAAACTGCTCTCTGCCAGCCACACATGCTGAAGTTTATATAGCAATTCGGTAAACCCTAGCCGACAGACCAAATCTGGCAGATTATTTCCTTCCATATTTAGCTTGATCCTTGATTTGATTTGATAGATAATGGATCTCCAGCGGATTTGGGGTTGATTCCACATTATTCCAGATCCTTCCATTGCTAGAATTCGCCAGAATCTTCTGGGCAATCTCCTCCACACGTCTTTCCATATATAGCTCCAGCTGCTGACTGCTGTTGACGGGAATGGTCATACTAGCTTCTTTCTTCGGTTGGCCTCATACCAGGTGGTACACATCGAACGTTCCCGCGCCTCGAATGGTTCTGAGGGGTACTTCGTCGAGCTCTCTTCCTGGTTCATATATAGCTCATCTGTGCTGACTGCGACTGCTGTTATGGCCTTACCAACTGCTTCCTTCGGTTAGCCTTACACCAGGTGGTACACTTCGGAGATTCCCGCACCTCGAATGGTTCTGAGGGGTACTTCGCCGAACTCTCTTCCTGATAGGTTTCACTTCTGGAAGTTTGGATAGTTTTGTTCCGGTAATGCCCATTCTGACCATATTTCGTGCATATGCCCTGGACTGAGCCTTCTTCCTCTTGAATACCTGTTTTCTCCCCAAGACGACTCAAACAAAACAAAAGAAAGAGAAAAATAGGGCCAAATGGCCCAAAAGTCGAAGACGCATCACACATCGGCTTGAAGTACCTGTCTGAATAAGACAGACTTCACCTGGTTCTCGGGAAAGCCTCTCGCCTTTTGGTGAAGCTTCGATGTGGTGCAACAGCAATGAGCAGAAGCTCACTGCCATCCGGCGCAATATCGACAGTGCTAGTCCTCACGACTACCACTGATTCGATTTTTCATCTTCATCTCCTTCTTCCCCCATGTATGACGAGGCGCGTTTTGATATACTTCTTTCATCAAAGCCTCCCCATGCATTTCCTTCGCTTTTTCTCCCCACTTCTCGCACTCTTATAATTCTTCTCTTCTCGTCTGTCTATTCGCCCTCCGGATTGTATGCATAGTGTTTAGCCCTATTTTGTGATGGTTTTTGCTAGTGTTTCTACTGTTCATGCGAGCTCATTTCGTACCCTTGTGATTTATTTTGCACGTGCTCGATGACTTTTTGGGTGTACTACTGTCGTGTGCAGGATTCGGGAGTTGATGAGCGGTTTGGCATCATTTCGAGCAATTTTTGGAGTCAGCGGCCGCGGCCCCACGGCGCGGGCCGTGCTTTACTTGGAGAAGAGCAGCGAAAGGCTCCCACGGCGACGCCGCCCCACGGCGGCCGCCGTCCACAGCGCCGCCGTGTCACGGCGGGCGCCGCCAGCCATTAACCAGCCCAAGTCCCACAAATTCAAGAAAAGGCCGAAAGGGGGGGACGGCGCCGCCGTACCACGGCGGCCGCCGTCCACGGCGCCGCCGCCTCACGGCGGCTGCCGCCCCTGTGCAAATCCGGCAGTTACGAAAATTGCTATAAAATCCGATTTTGAGGGTTTCATTGAGGCCGGATTTTTCTCCCAGCCTCCACCTGCGATTTTATGCCTTTTCCCTTAGCTTAGGTAGATAGAAACATTTTAGATACTTGTGGATTCCGCTAGATCGTTGTTTTCATTGAATCGTTTGTAAGTTCTTCATTTTGATTAGTTAATCTTTACAAGCTTTCTTGTTATTGCATTGCCTAGATAATCGAGCACTTAGATAATGATATTTGATTTATGCTTTTGATGTTTTCATCGCCTAGATAATTAGTGTTTATGATTGTTGATTTACTATTGCTTTCTAGATTGCTAGTTAAAACCCTAGGTTTTTGGCTTTCCTGCGTTCTTAATCTGCTTCCCATCTTTCGCCTAGATAGATTTATATGCTTCCTGTTGATTCTGCATTACATAGCTGCATCTCATGTTTATCTCTAACATGCTATGCATACTTTCCTTTCCTTCACCCTGCTCTTCTCCATCTCTCCGTCTCCATCGCTTCTCTGTCTCTCTTCTCGTCTCTCCACCTCTCCACTGGCGTCCTCTTCCTTCTGCATCTCGGGATCACTTCTCCATTTCCAAGCTCTCCCACGAATGCTTGAGAATCGGAGTTGAAGTCCCATCCGATCATAACTTCCATCATCAGCTCTCTTTTTGATGTTGCCAAAAAGGGGGAAAGTCAGAAGTCAGAGAGATTCCTTCCCTAAGGTTGCTCCTGTCCCTTCTTTCTTGACTGAAGATGAGACTACAAAGGATCACCAGAAGTTGTAAGGACGACGCTCCAGTAAAGACCTCAAATCAACGAAAAACAAGTGAGAGTGGAACAAGCTTAGGAACATGAAGACACGAAGACAGAAGATGAAGATCAAGAAGTTCAAGGCGCAACCAAGCAGACTGCTGGAGTCCATGGTTTATCCATGATGTTTTTGTTTTTCTGTTTACTCCTATGTAAGTCTTGCTCTGTACCTCGACTGATGGCTTATCAGTCTTTTATTAATGAAAATAACTTATTTTTTATCTCAACCTGAAGACAATGACTCTTTGTCCAGGCTCTGATTATGTTTTTCTGTCTTCTCCTTGTTCTGTTTTAGAACTGTTTCGTTCTTAACTCTAAGTACAAGTTTTTAGGTTCTATTGTTAAGGGGGAACTGTTTTCACCCCAAGTTTAGAACTTGTACTGTGAATTCAGTCTTTTTATTGTCTAGAACTGCTGTGTGGTTTTGGCATCATCAAAAAGGGGGAAATTGTTGGGAACCTTGTGGAATATCCTAACCCTTGTATTGATGATACCAAAATTCATAGGACTTAATTGTAATAGACTAGAATTGCTTTGAACTCAAGTGTTAGAGTTCGTTTCTAGTTTAGCTTGCGGTGTCGAAGACTGAAGACTGAAGAACGAAGGACTGAAGACTGAAGACTGCAGATACCAACTGAAGTATCAGTTGAAGAATCAGTTGAAGACTGATTACTTAATGCACGCAATGGACTGATACTAAAGTCAAGTATCAGTTGAACATTCCTCCTAGGACTGATCTTCCAACGTTCAGAGGAAGCCACGTACTCACAAAGTACAGCCGCATTAAATGCAGAGATCTCAGGATCTTATCTCTGCAGAGGTCATTCCTATTTGGTGGTTACTTTTCAGAGACGTCACATCTCATGTCCATCAAAAGAGCCGTTTCCACCCAGATAAGGAACCTCGAAGATTGAAGCCTCAGCCCAAATTCGAATTGCTCTCCAACGGAAGAAATTTTGATGACGTTCTACGCCAACGGATCTATTCAAGAGTTCTCCTACAAATAGCGCTCGAGGATCACTTCAACCTTCACCGATTCAACGACATAAGCTGAAGCTCTGCCGAAATTGCTACTCCGCCTAAGGCTTAATCTCCCCAAAGCTTGAATCGAATAGGTGTATTCCCCCCCATACACCAATTCGAGACCCTCTGGACCTAACAATTGGTATCAGAACAGGTTGTTCGCAAGAACATTCTGTATCTGATTAGGTTCTCTTCTTCGATTCAAGCTTTGGGGAGATTAAGCTTTAGGCTGAGTAGCAATTTCGGCAGAGCTTCAGCTTATGTCGTTGAATCGGTGAAGGTTGAAGTGATCCTCGAGCGCTATTTGTAGGAGAACTCTTGAATAGATTTGTTGGCGTAGAACGTCATCAAGATTTCTTCCGTTGGAGAGCAATTTGAATTTGGGCTGAGGCTTCAATCTTCGAGGTTCCTTGTCTGGGTGGAAACGGCTCTCTTGATGGACAGAAGATGTGACGTCTCTGAAAAGTAACCACCAGATAGGAATGACCTCTGCAGCGATAAGGATATCCTGAGATCTCTGCATTTAATGCGGCTATACTTTGTGAGTACGTGGCTTCCTCTGAACGTTGGAAGATCAGTCCTAGGAGGAATGTTCAACTGATACTTGACTTTAGTATCAGTCCATTGCGCGCATTAAGTAATCAGTCTTCAACTGATTCTTCAACTGATACTTCAGTTGGTATCTACAGTCTTCAGTCTTCAGTCCTTCGTTCTTCAGTCTTCAGTCTTCAGTCTTCGACACCACAAGCTAAACTAGAACCGAACTCTAACACTTGAGTTCAAAGCAATTCTAGTCTATTACAATTAAGTCCTATGAATTTTGGTATCATCAAAACAAGGGTTAGGATATTCCACAAGGTTCCCAACATGTATATTTCATGCTTATTAAAAGTAATAATTATTATAAACAAATGTAATAATTTAGGATTCAGGATTTCGGGTCTGGGCACGGGTCGGGTTGGGCGCGGGTCGGGGCGGACCCGTCGCACTGGAGTGCGACCGCCGCATGCAAGACTGGCCCCATTATAAATTATAGACATATAATATACTTGTTTTTAAATGTATTTATGTTTATAATTTACTCTATTTTCTCATTGCATTTTCTTGTGAAAAAAGAAATCCTATTTTCAAGAAAATAGGATTGTAATATTAGTAGGGGTGTAATCGAACCGAGTCGAATCGAATAGTGATGTACTCAAGTTTGATTTGTTTGGTATCGAATCGAAACTCGAACTTTACTTACCGAATACTTTGAGGCTCACGAGCCAAATCGAGCCTATACGAACTTTCTAAATTTATATTTATATTCAAAATATTGATTATTCTATTTTAAAAATAAATTTTTTTATTCAAAATAATAAATATATTAATTATTTTCTTATAACAAATAAAATTAATTAGAGATTTAATACAATTATTATTAATTTTAGTGGATAAATATAAGTTGTATCTACTAATAATTTATATTTTTCAAGTTGGATCACTTGACGAACATGTTCACGAGCTAACGAGACGAATACTACTAAGAACAAGTTTGGTTTGGTTATTTATCGAGCTTCTCTATTTCGTATGATGACCTTTTTATTTTTGCCAAAAAAAATACATGACCTGAAGATTGATGTCGCAGTGAGAAATCGCAAGTCGTGAGACTATTTAGGTTGAATTCAAGCAAAAAATTGGCCTATTACACTCTAATACTGCTCTACAATGTTGCTTGACCCCTCTAATTAGTGGATTATTCATATTGGATTTTGGGCGAAATCGCTGCTCGTGGGACAATTCAGAATCAATCTTAAGTTCAATTCATGTATTTTGGAACGAATAATCAAATAATGTACCAAATTATATTTTAATTGTGAAGTATTTATTAACTTAAAAAAAGTATGAGTGATAGGTATTACTGTAAATTGGCCCGAACCAAAACCTATAATAAAATACTCCCTCCGTCCACGAAAGAACTTCCTATCTTTCCTTTTTGGGACGTCCACAAAAGAACTTCCTACCTATTTTTGGACTATACCCCACCACTTATAATCCTCTTACTTTTCACTTTTCACAACTCTCAATATTAATTATAACACATTTTCACCACTCTCAATACACTCAACTACCTTTCATCCACTCTCAATACACTCAACAATATTTTTTCTTAAAACCCGTGCCACTCCCTCCTAGGAAGTTCTTTCATGGACGGAGGGAGTAATTTTTATTGATTTTTTTTTCAAATATATAATTACAAGTATGGATTTATAAATACGAAATGAGTTTCATCAATTGTATAATATCCAGATATGTACTTGCAATTTGATTTTTTATATTTTATTTTTATATTATTTATTATACTATAATTGTTACAAGTTACATTTGATTGTATCGATTTTTATAAATTTTAAATTGATTCGACAAATTAGTATGCATTATACTATATGAGTTGAGAATGGGTAGTAAAATTACTTACACTCAATTAGGGTGCGTTTACTTTGATGGACAAATTTATCATGAGAAAATGAGGGATAACAAAAAATTATGCTTTTAAATGCCTCTTTCTTTTCCCACATTTTATACAGAAGAGAAGTTCACCATTTTTTGAGAGATAATATTATTCTTTCATTTTTGGAGAGATAATATTATCCATCATTGAAGTGAAAATAAAGAAGGAAAAATTGTGAACTTCTCTTTTATATAAGTAGGCACCCTCGCGCGATGCACGTGCCACGATATATTTTATTATTTTTAAATATTAAATTAAGTAAAAATATCAAAATTTCATCATTTATAAGTTAGATTAATTGATAAAGGAAAATATTATTTGATTATTTAAATATTACTATTTAATTTGAAATAGTGTATAAATTTATCAATATTTTTTTCATTATAAATTTATCTTTAAAATAAACGCACCCGTAAGTTTAAAAAGAAAAAATCAAAGGCAAATTATCTTAAACCTATTTTCCTATTATAATTTTATTTGTTTTCTAATGAATTTTTGAATGATCATTGAACACTATCATATCTATTTATTATATGAAAACACAGTTGTTTGACAATTTTTTTTGCCGCCAAATTTATGGCAAAATGGTAATTAAATAAGTAAATTTAGGGTATAAGTTATACGGCAGTTTTTATTTAACTACTCATGTTTGTAAATTAAACTACCCACTACATATTTATTATATTAAATATTAATAACAAAATCTACTCATCATACGAGAATATAGTTTATAATATCATGACCCACAAATCATGCGGCTGATCATGTAACTAACTCATGCAACAATCTATATCTACATAGTTTAATACTTCATAAAATAGGTGTTATTTATCTTTAAATTTTTTCCATTCTTCTCAATTTTCCCACTATTTTTTATTTTTATTTTTTTTTCAAAAAATTGTTAACTTTGATTCATAAAAATATTCAATATGGATGTTAAATTAAAGATTATCAAAAGCTTTTTAGTTCGATGTAAAAATTATAACCATAAATTTGAAATAAATAAGTTAATATCGTTAAAGTGTCAAAATTAATCTTTGTTATCCCTCATTTATTTATAATGTTGAACATCATACTTTTTTTTTCATTTTGTTTTCGATTGTTGGAGAAAAAATAAGTAGGTGTCATTTATTTTTCATTCAAAAAAGAATTTACATGATTGTTTGATTATAATTATTTTAAAATTATACATTTTTCAATTATAGTATTTTTTAATGAAATAGAAAAAAGAAGATTTGTATTAATTTTAATATGAATTTATAAATAAAAGAATAGTTATATATCCTATAATTAGAATCTATAATACTATATAGATTTATTTAATTGTGTGTACAAATTATTTATTTATATAAATATATTTGTTGTTATATTTTCTTTTTATATCATTCGTATTTTTTTTTATTTTTTAATTAGTTTTGGGCTATTTAAATACAAACTTTTAATAATAATACAATTTGAACGTTTAAGAGCCCAAAATTGTTATATTAATTACAACTAATATTTTTGTTATTGGTTTAGTGTCATTTACTCAAAATGAGATTGACTTAAATTATTTTAACAATCTATAAATTTCATTATTATTATACATATTTAATTATTTATTATTATACAATGCTTATTAATAAGTTGATAATATTGTTATTATAAACTATTTTAAATCAAATACTAATATTTAAATTAACATTTTGTTATTAAGTAATCTAACTCAGTAATATTTTAATATTTTTTTAAAAATTAATAAATATATGGCGGTCCGTGCATCGCACGGGAGATTATACAAGTTAAAATAAAATATAGAGTTGGTATAGTGTGCGTGTGTTGGCCAAGCGGTAAGGGTTAATGTCTAAGGCCAAAGGTCTTGGATTCGAGTCCTCGTGACGCGACCTTTAAATTTCTTTATTTAATACTGTTAAATTATCATATATATATATATATATATATATATATATATTTATTAAATTGAGATTTATTAAAAAGTAAAAAAGAAAAAAACATCCCTTGAAAGCACAAGATGCAGACTAAGGGTACAAAACTTAAAAAGCGAAGGAGAACAACTCAAAAAGGAAAGTCAGGATCATTATCCAAATCATCCGACCAACGCCTATGGACGACATTATTCATTGCAATCATACTAGGCCTATTGGTGACGTCAACCACAAACTCCCTCGGCTTGTGACCCATTTCTTCCGCATTCCTGAGACGACTTTTAATACAACCTTCCGGAATTACATGTAGAGGCTCTCGTTCCTTTACCGAGCCCTTTGGACGACCACGTCCACGCTTCTGCTCCGAGAGCAACTGCATCCCCTGATTAACTTACTCCTCTAACCTAATAATACGACTTGCCATGTCATCCGGAGAAGGAATGGATGTCTTATCAAAATCAACTCCCTTCATCGGCGAATTAACCCGTTGGCTCGCTGAATCTTCTGCCCCAACTACCGGTTGTTGCTCTACCACAGCTCCAGGATACAACTCCAAAGTTCCCTCTACATTCGAGCCTTCCTTATCACTAGCCTTGTCCGTGTGAGGCGACCCATCATTTTCCTCCTCATTTAAAGCCTCTGCTTCATAATTGGAGTCCGCAATGATAGTCTCTTCCACTTCCTCTTCCACATCCTCATCAAGCGCTTGATATCGGTTAGCATCCCCTGCCAGAGGGAGATCATTTTTCTTAACCGGCACTGTAGCCGCGTCTAGAAGATCAGGACCTGAAAGAGGTTTAAGAATATCAACTTTGGGCTGCCATGTAGGAGTCGGACCCTCTCCCTTATCAAGATTCTTCACAACCACAGCAGGAGGCTCTTGTCGCGCCTCCTTCCCTGACTTCTTCACCTGCTTCTCTGCCGAACATCCCTCCTTTCTCGGAGACCGAGAGTTTCCACCTTTTCTCCCCGCAGAAAGCTCCGTCGGCACCTGATTCACCTCCCTTCCCTGCGTACTAAAAGAAATTTCATCCTCATTTAAGACAGCATTCGCTAAAGGGCCAAAAGCATTGGCGTTCGTGAAGACCGCCTCCACCCCTTTTCTTCTTTGATTCAAATCCTCCAGCTCCTTCAAAATATTCTCCTCTTTTAATCTAGGAGCAGGAAGCCCAGCCCCTTTGATGTTGTTCTCCCTATTAGCATCAGTATAATTCATCTTCGGAACAACGTCCTTCTCTGTCACTTTGCATTTATTGCATTTATCCCTACTGTGGCCTGTAATCTTACAAAGAGAGCAATAGAGCGGCAGTTGCTCATAATAAAACTCAATGTAGAAAGAATTAGTACCACACCCAAGAGTCATCGATTCTTGAAGCGGTTGAGCCAAGTCTACCTCCACCAAAATCCGGGCAAAATGCCCAACTTCTTTATACGCCGAGGGGCTATCAAAACGTATCGGGAGACCTATTGTACGACCAATGGCAGCAAACACTTCCGGATGCCATAACTCAATCGGAAGATAATATAACCTGACCCAAACATGGCATAGAGAAGATATTTCTTTGTAAGGGTCAAAGAAACGAACCCATTCCCTGATTCGGAGAGAGCCTTTGGATAATTCCCATCCAGTTCGTTGCTTCGCCAATGCCTTATCCTCAGCACATGTGAAAACAATAGTGTAAAACCCTTTGGCCATAGGAATGAGAGACCAACTTTCCTTAACTTGCCATAGCTGCTGTAGTTCTTCTTTAAGGGCAAGGGCCGTTATAGGCTTGTCTCCCTTACGGAGCAATAATCTACCAATGAGAGCATGACTGAAATTTTTGACTTGTTTCTTATAGAAATCCAAAGGAATATCAAGATTATAAGAGTCACCAATCTTCTCGGATTGCAAAGAAACAAATTTGGTTGCCAAAATATCTGCTTTACGTACCGCACGTGGCCGAACAATTGTAGAGTAAGAAGGCTTTAGCGTATCCTTATCAGCATCATCGGTTTCCTGACGATTGTCAGTGGAGGAAGCCGCCACCCCTCTAACTGCGTGCGGTGAGGAACGATCGGAAACGAGGTTTCCGTTCAATCGGGGGCCAGCAGCAGTAGGGGACATAGCGCTAGGAAAAGGCGTAATCGGCGAAGCCCCATGTGGCAGAAAATTAGACGACACCGGAGGCAAGTTCAGGCCGGATCTGTCGCTGGTGACAAGTCCGCCGGAAACGAGCGACAAAGAAGCCATCAGTGAAGGAAACGGCCATCAAAGCTAGAGGGAGGGTTTTCACAGCTGTACATAGCGTCGTCCCCCTGGGCTGAGTGGTGGCGGCGAGCGAGCAACGGCTGGGGAACGGCGCGGGAGATACTCGCTGAAAAGAGTTGACCCGCTGTTCCGGATCGGGATGCAGAAAGCGGATCCGTGGCGGCTCCGGATCGGGATGCAGAAAGCGGCTGCTCTGGATCTGGAGAACCGACGTCTTCTGCTTCGAGCACAGGTACTCAGATCGGCACAACTGCAGCTACAATCCGGTCATCGGAGCGGCGAAGCAGATGAAAGCTGAGGCGGCTTTGGGCAGAGGCAGGGGCGGGGCGGGGCGGTGCCAGAGGCCGGAGGGAGGCGCCGACTCGAGCTAGCTGTTCCAGGCGGTGGCGGACGGGCTCGCCGCGAGTGGAGGCGTCGGGTGAAGCAGCGCCGAGGGGTGGCGTGTCTGGTGTGCGATAGTTCATATATATATATATATATATATATATGCTTAATCACTATTATATTATAGTTTGACAATTAAATGCAACATGATAGCTATGGTGCAATGGCAATTGTGCCTTAAGTGGTTCTTGTGTGCTGTTGTGAGATATTAGGTTCAAATCCCACTTCTACCAACATGTTTGTCCTTTATTATTTTCTGATTTTTTACAATGTTTTTTTGCCTTTTTTTTTCTTTTTCCAATTTTTTTTTTGTCTTTTTCGTTTTTCCTTTTTCCTTTTTATTTTTCTTTTTTTAGCTTATTTATTTTCTTCTATTTTTCTGCTTAAATTTTTTGTTTTCAACACTTTTTTAATTTTTTTCTATTTTGTTATCTATTTTTTTTTTAATATTACATTTATTCGCATCAATGGTTATTTTTTCTTACAGCTATAATTACTTAACTAAATAATTAGCATTACAAGTTTCCGTGAGTAAAAATAACAATTTTTTTGAAAAAAAAATAATAATTTTGAAATATTACATTTCTTCATATGCATAATTACTTCTTGTTAAGATAATAGTTACTTTTAATAAAATATACATTTGTTAGCACATTATATTTTCTAAACCCTGAAAACTAAACACTAAACACTAAACACTAAATCTTGAACCCTTATAGGAATATTTACTTTTAATAAATATAAGATATACATTTGTTCTTATGAATAAAAATGACAAAATATATTAAAAAATGCAAAAGAAAAATAGTAAAATTAAAAAATGCAAAAAGAAAAACAGTAAAAAAAAATTACTGAAAAAGAAAAAAAAAACATATAACAATTAAAAAAATTAATACAATAATAAACGATTACCTCCAAACTATTTTCCTTAAATTTTTCATATTTTTACAATTACACATAATAGTTTCCATTAGCAACTTACAATATGGAAGAATTACAAATAGTCTTATATACAAAGTTCGTAATTAAAAATAGAAGTAATAATTCATAACTAAATTAATTAGTTTTTCTTATATACCAAGTGATTCACATACTAATAAACTAGATCCTCCGACCTCTGTTATATTATAGCACCCGCAATGGGGCTCAAAAATTGAGCTCGAGCCGCCCCATTGCGCGCCTCCAGCCATTGCTGCGCCTCGGGCTCGCAAGCCGGGTGCAGGCGGGCGCTTCGGGCGCAGAAGAGAGAAGAGATGGCGCGTGCATCTCAAATGCCATTTTTTCTGTATTTTTTTAATTAAAAAAAAATCAAAAATGCCATTAAATTTTCGGCAGTTGGGCCTTTTTTGCATTTTTTTTTATTCTTCTTCTTTGTTCTATATATACTCATATGTCTCCAATTTTATTTTGCATCTTTTCTTCTATCCTCTATCTCTTCTTTCATTCTATATCTCTTCTACCTTTGTTCATCTTGTTCTCTTAATTATTAGGATGAGAAATTGCTATATACATATATAGACACTCACACGTGTATATATATGCATATATATATATTAAATCAAACTAGACTAACAACAAGCAATATATTTTAAATTAATATTTTATAAATGACAAATAATTATGATATAGAAAAGAAATAGAGAAAAAAAGAGGAATTTTTAAAGTCTCTCAGAGTCATACTATATCCCCTTTCTCGCAAGTTATCGTTTTCTCTCAAATTCCCTTTTTGTCACAAAATCAAAATCTATGCTTAGAATCAAATCCCTCTCGCAAATACTCACATATTTCGCTTTCTTTCTTTCTCAAGTTCTCAATTTTTGAATCGAATTCATTGTCTCTAAGAAATTCTCTCTCAAATTCTCAACAACAAACTAACCACAAGGAAACGAGGGTACATGAAATCAAGACTTTCGAAAAATCAGGTAATACCTGTAAATTCTTTTCTAAAAATCCAATAATTCTCGCGATGTCGTTCAACACTAAAGTTCGCCCAACTATTTTTTGCAACACTTCATTACCCATAGGAGGTCACACCAATCTTTTCGAAGGCACAAAGACTATAACCAATAATAGTCTAAACATTAACAAGATTACTAGAATGAAGAGATATTTTATTATTATTTATTTGCATTGAATCAATAAAGTTCTAGCTTTACAAAATATTATTTAATGTACACTTGTTTTATGTGTAATGCATTCACATAGGTTTTGTCATTAATTTGTATCGGATCACTTTATAAAGTGCATGATATGTAATTTATTATTTCTTCTCAATTTAGTATTTTTTAAAATCTAGATTTATTGTTGACAGAGTATTGTATTAGATCACGTCTTACTAATCCGGATTGAATATTTTTAGCAAAGTTCATGTTTGACGAAGAAAATATTTATGCATAAATCAAGCTACCACTAGTTTATTGATGTTACTAATATTTTATGTAATTATTTTTTAAAATCGTAAGGATTATTTAACAATTTTTTTATGGAAAAAAGTTGTTCCAAAATTTCACTTAGTACTCGCTTCTTCGTGCAAGCTCACTTAGAAACGTGATACGAACTATAATTTCATTACATGTGACATCATTACTGGGACCTATGCGATCATGCTCACTTACAGATATAAAGATGAGCTCATTCATCGGATTCATAAGTAGTCAACGTCGGTATAACGCACGTTCTCTCTGTCGGTCTGCTAGTGATTTTCCCAAAAAAGGATCATTATTGCTTTGCTTCGTATAGCGTGTCATGAGTTTCTCTTATGATCTTATTCGTCTACACTTTTGTTCAACCTTGTCTTCAAGTATATGAGTGTAGTTTGTCACCTCATGAAAATCGTCTACTAGCTCGGTGGTTTGAGAATGTAGAACCACTTCTAACTTCAGTCTCTCGAACTTGCTGATTATGTTCTCTTCTTGAATAAGGGGGGGGGGGGGGAAATTTCCTCACCTGATTGACTTTTCTGCTCAAAACGTCCGCTCTAAACACCGGTCTCAGTTTCATCGTCTTCTACTATTGTACTACTCGTACTTTTTGTAGGGTCTTCCTGATGTCTTCTGAAAAGACTATATATATAGGAAAACTATCTTCCTTTCTCCAACATTGCATTAGCTGCTCTTAGTATAAAGTTACTTAGCTCCAAACTTTTTCAACTCTATGCGAAATCGTTCTTTGTGCTCTTGCTCGCTCTTTGAGTACACAAGAATATCATCGATAGACATCGGCACGTACTTGTCCTCGTCTTGTAAAAACTCAGTTTGTGCGATTCAGCTCGCGATAACTCATTCTTAAGTCGATCTTCGAAAATAGGTTAGCTCCTTTGAAGTTGATCGAACAAATCATCTACTCGGGATAATGGATATTTCTTCTCATCACTACGTTGTCCTATTCACGGTAATCTATCTGTAGCTTCATACGATCGTCCTTTCTCTTGATGAAATGGACTGAGGTTCCTCGCGAGAGGCATCGAGTTGAGTAACATCCACATCTAATTTCTCAAGTGGTTATTGTTTAGCCCTATTTTGTGATGAATCTCTGGGTATTTACGTCTTATATTGACTTTTATTTTGGTCTCTTTCACTTAAGAGTTGAATGATTTGAGCTTTTGTGCTAATTTTGTGGTCTCAGGATTTTGTGCTCAAATTGATTGATATGTGGACAAAAATAAAGTCAGAATTTAGTTGATTGGTTTGAATAAGAATCGAAGTTTGTCTCGATACGAGTTCGTAGGCGAAAACGGATCCAAAATCCGACTTGAAACGAGGGAGAACAGGCCAAAACAAAACCGCTGCGCATTGCAGTAGACGGCGGGCGCCGTGGGACGGCGGCCGCCGTGCCCATTCTGCGAAAGGCCCTCACGGCGGCGCCGTTACACGGCGGCGGCCGCCTCTGTGCAGATCCGACAGTACGTTTTTTCGATTAAAAACCCCTTTCTAGGGTTTTACTTTATCATTCTCGTCTCCAGCAACCTCTAGGGGCGATTTCCACCATTTTCTTTGGGTTTTTAGAGTTTCAAAACAATTACTTTCGATTGTGGATTCATTGGATTGCTTTGGATGTCAATTAACATTTCATCGGATTGGATTTCCTTGAATTGCTACGTTTTGTAAGAACTCCTTTTGATTCTCTTTGTTTTATGAATCCTTTGGTTATTGAATCTTTTGTTTCTTGTCTTTGATGATTATGATGATTGAAGATCATTGTTGTTGATTCTATATTCTCTTGGTTATATGAATCTTTTGGTTAATTAAGTTTTGTGTTTTATGCTTTGATGAATGTGATGATTGGAGATTATTATTGTTGAGTTTAGATAATTTTGGATTATATGAATCCTTTGGTTAATTGAATCGTTGTTTTATACTTTTGATGGATGTGATGATTGGAGATTATTGTCGTTGAGTTTAGATAATCTACGTGATTCGTAGTTCGTTGCTATTGCTTACGTTTTTCCCTTTTTGTTGTTGAAGGTTTAGATATTTCTTTTTATGGAGATTAAGATTTTCTTTGCATTAGAATCTTATGCTTGATTGAGTTTCTTGCCTAGGTAGTTATTAATCTTTGATGTTTACAAGTTTATGATCGTTTGGTTTAGTGTTGGAGTTGGAAACTCTAGTTGATTTCGTTAATGTTCAAATGCCATGTTCTAGTTAGTTCGTCGCTGAGTTACTTGCGGAATTCTCTTTGATTGTGTGTGTTTGCTTAACATTCATTTGATTAAATGTTAATATGTTATTTCGCCTAGATAATCGTTGTTTATGGTGTTGAATTGATGATTGCTTTCTAGATTGCTAGTTTAGAACCTTAGCTTTGTTTACCTTCTTGCGTTCTTATTGGCTTCCTATCTTTTGCCTAGTTAACTTTATATGCTTTATTTTAATTACGCATTAGTTAATCGGAGAGAAAGTGTCAGACCCAATTACCCGATTAGAGTGTTTAGATTTCTTTTAAGTTTCTTGTGAGCAATACGATTAGAGCCCTGCTAAGTCTTCCTTGTGAGACGACTTGAGTCACCTTACCACCCTAGGACGACCTCGTATAAATTCGAGTCCATCCGTTAGGTGTTTTTGGATGAGTCAAATTTTGGCGCCGTTGCCGGGGAAGGCTTTAGGCATTTGATTGTGTTGCATTGTTTTCCGTGTTTATTTTTGTTTATTTCTTTTGACTCGGTTATTTTCTCCCTCCGGTGCGTTTGATTTGTTTGTTCGTGTTGTGTATGCAAGGACGTAGAAGCTTGAAGAGAAAGCTTGCACCTTACTACGACAACATTCATCGACCTCGGGAGGTTCTTTCAAGCCTGGAGAAGGAGTCCGAGTCCAGTTCGAGAAGTTTTGTGGAATCACAGTTTCGAGAGAAAAATTGTGAAGAGAGAATTGCTTCCAATCCCATTCTGGAAGCTTTTGAGGAGACACTTTCAGTGCATTCTGAAAAAGAAGAAGAAGCTTGGCCCAATCCTGACCAAGAAGCAATGGCGGAGAAGAATGTTCAGTACATGGGAGATTTTTCCAGACCAGTTATTGGGACCACTAGCACGTCAGCTATAGTGCTTCCCACGGCGGTCCGAAATTATAATCTGAAGCCCAATGATTCAAACCTGTTGCCGCTCTTTTATGGGATGCCCAGTGAGGACGCCTTGCAGTTCATCCGTGATTTCTGCACCCAAGTGCAGACCTTCCCACTGCTGGAACTCACCGAGGATCAGTTGAGACTCAAGTGCTTGCCCTACGCACTCAAGGACCGGGCGAGAACGTGGTTGCTGTCCCTGCCGCCGAACTCCATCACTACATGGGGAGAGGCGTGTGAGAAGTTCATGCTCAAGTACTACCCTAATCACAAGACTCAAGAGATTAGGAGCCAAATTATGGACTTCATGCAAGGAGCTGACGAGCCTTTCCACGAGGCTTGGGAGAGATTCCAAGAGCTCCTCCGCCAGTGCCCGCAGCACCAGCTATCACCCGTCATGTTGATGCAGTTCTTCTATGACGGATTGATCCAGACGGCACAGTTTATGGTGGACAGTACAGCAGGGGGCAACATTGCCCGGAAGACAGCTGATGAGCTCAAAGGGATTTTCGAAACACTTGCCGCGAGTTCTCAACAGAAATCAGTTAGAGGAAGGAGGGTTGAAGCCAATGCAGTAGCTCCCAACAATGAGCTTCAGAAGCAAGTAGCGGACCTGATGAGGCAAGTACAACACCTCACGATGAACCAGGTGAAGGCTCCACCAGTTCATGCGCCACCAGCAGAAGGATGTGGCATATGTGGCGATTTTGGTCATGGAACCAACGCGTGCCATCGCATGGGGGAATGCACACCTGAAGGAGAAGCAGAGGTCTATGCTGCTCAGAGCTATCCGGGGAGGCCTCAATTTGAACAGAGGCCCGTGTTTAATCAAGGGCAACAAAATTCCAACTCGGGTTGGAGAGCTCAGCAGCAGAACTACACTCAAGCTTATCAGCAACAGCAGCCCCCGCAGTATCAGCAGTATCAACAGTTTCCTATACAACAAGGGAATTTTCAGCAGCAGCAGCAGCAGCAATACCAGAATGCTCCCCAACAGTTTCAGAAGCAAGCTCAACCACAGAAGCCGTCTCTCGAGGACACCATGCAGTCTTTCATGGAGATGACCAAACAGAACATGGAGTCTCAGAGTGCTACCATCAAGCGTCTCGAGACTACAGTTGGGCAACTTACAGGAGCCCTGAATCAGCTGCAGCAAGAACAGCCGACCGGAAAGTTCCCAAACCAGGACAAACAGCCGCATCAAGCTCATGCCGTTGAGGTAGTCAAGGACAAGGCCCCAATAACCATGGGGAGATGGAGAAGCAAAACTGTGCAGGCAATCAAGGCTACCCAATGCCCCAGTGAGCCACTGCCACCCGTCACTGTTGCACTAGACCAACCACCACCCAAGCAAGGAGATCCAGGTAGCTTTATTTTTGATATTAGCTTAGGTGGGGTTGAAAAGGTTTTGGGAATGCTTGATTTGGGCGCGGCAGTCAATTTGATGCCGCTTGATATTTTTGAGAGGTTGGGAAATAAAGAGCTGAAATGCACGAACATTAAGATAGAGCTAGCTGACGGCTCCATTAGCAGCCCACGAGGCCTTGTTGAGGATGTTGAGGTGGTCGTGAGGGGGATTAGTGTTTTCACTGATTTTGTTGTACTTGATGAGGGAAAAGGGATTAGAGGCGAGAATGGGCATCTCGTGCTACTTGGCCGACCCTTTATGGCTACCACCCGTACTCGCATCGATGTGGGTACGGGAACTGTAAGTATGGTAGGGGCGGGTAGAGCGGTAACATTCTCTGTTTTTGATCAAAAACCTACTACCCCCACTCGCTTAATTCAAACCTGCTCTTATGTTGAAGCATTTGATGCTTTGGATGAGAACTATATTGTGCAGGAATTCCTTAATCAGCTGCAAGAGGAGGACGAGATCGTGGAGGAATTCCTTGCTAACCTGCAGGATGAGGCTGACATTGAGCATGAATCTCTGGATAAGCTGCACGAGGAATATGACATAGAGCAAGGCTTCCTGTCTGCCTTGCCACTGGAAGAGAAGCTCGATGAGGTTATGTCACTCAATCTCCTTGGATGGGTGGATAGAGGAGCATCTCATGATATGAGCATGGAACGCTCATTTGGAGGACCCGCAGCTGCAATTCAAAAAGATGTGTTTACAAGGGCGCTAAGACAGCTGGAGCTCCAATCGGATTTTGGTTAAGGGACCTTCTTAGTCGGGCTGGCGACTTAAAAACTAGCGCTGCATGGGAGGCAACCCATGTTTTCTTGCTTTTTCTGGTTTCATTTTTCTGTCGTTTTGTTTGTGTTGTGATTTGTTGCATCTGTTGTTTGGTGCAGGTTGTTGCGTTGGAGACTGCTTGTTCTTTGGATGAGAGAGAGGCAAACATCGTGGGACACTACAGACTCACCACTGGATCGGAATTTAGGGAAGTTTCCTCCTTCACCCCTCTTTTTGTTTGCACTGAGGACAGTGCCAGAGTTTAAGTGTGTGGGGGGGAGGGTGTTTGTTGGTAGTTGTGATCCTATGGGTGCCTTTTTGTTGTGTTTTTGGGCTTTCTTGTGTGGGGCAAATGGTCTCCTTTATCTTGATTGTTGTTTGGCTTCAAGTAATAATGCACACTTTGATGATTTGTTCACAAGTAAATTTCATGCTTTGTGTTGGCTTGGTTGCTATCTTTGTCTCTCAGGCTATGCATATTCCTCTCTTGATGTAAGTTGTTTAATGTTTTGGATGCAACACCCTTATGAGCTATTCTTGACGTGATTTGTCCGGTAGATGCTAGAGGGAGTGTTTTCATTGTGATAGCCTACGATCTTATCCCTTGAGTTTGAATGTTGGTTTGTTGTGAAGTTTTCTATAGCTCTGGGTCTCTGCTCCTCTGACGGTAGTGTTATGAGCATGGAAAACCACGTGAGAACATTTTGGATTACCTCCAAAAGTGTTGATCTCACGAAAGTTGGCCCATCTATTGAGAATGGAATAACATCACCTTTAAAAGAAAGATGTATTAAATTATTTTTGGTTTGAATGTTTATCATCTTCAAGGAAAATGGATTTGATTATAAAGGCAATCACATTAGGGAATTCACCTCTAGCGGAGAATTGGGTCTGATCGGATTGAATTGTATCATGTGGTTGTTGCTTCTTAAAATCTTAACAATGAACATCTCGTGAGGAATGTGAATGGCTAAGAGACTTAGATTGGTTGGAGATATGAATGGTGAGGAAGTTTTCTTGTGAACTATCTTTTGGTGTCGTGACTTTGCTTGAGGACAAGCAAAGGATCAAGTGTGGGGGGGTTGTTTAGCCCTATTTTGTGATGAATCTCTGGGTATTTACGTCTTATATTGACTTTTATTTTGGTCTCTTTCACTTAAGAGTTGAATGATTTGAGCTTTTGTGCTAATTTTGTGGTCTCAGGATTTTGTGCTCAAATTGATTGATATGTGGACAAAAATAAAGTCAGAATTTAGTTGATTGGTTTGAATAAGAATCGAAGTTTGTCTCGATACGAGTTCGTAGGCGAAAACGGATCCAAAATCCGACTTGAAACGAGGGAGAACAGGCCAAAACAAAACCGCTGCGCATTGCAGTAGACGGCGGGCGCCGTGGGACGGCGGCCGCCGTGCCCATTCTGCGAAAGGCCCTCACGGCGGCGCCGTTACACGGCGGCGGCCGCCTCTGTGCAGATCCGACAGTACGTTTTTTTCGATTAAAAACCCCTTTCTAGGGTTTTACTTTATCATTCTCGTCTCCAGCAACCTCTAGGGGCGATTTCCACCATTTTCTTTGGGTTTTTAGAGTTTCAAAACAATTACTTTCGATTGTGGATTCATTGGATTGCTTTGGATGTCAATTAACATTTCATCGGATTGGATTTCCTTGAATTGCTACGTTTTGTAAGAACTCCTTTTGATTCTCTTTGTTTTATGAATCCTTTGGTTATTGAATCTTTTGTTTCTTGTCTTTGATGATTATGATGATTGAAGATCATTGTTGTTGATTCTATATTCTCTTGGTTATATGAATCTTTTGGTTAATTAAGTTTTGTGTTTTATGCTTTGATGAATGTGATGATTGGAGATTATTATTGTTGAGTTTAGATAATTTTGGATTATATGAATCCTTTGGTTAATTGAATCGTTGTTTTATACTTTTGATGGATGTGATGATTGGAGATTATTGTCGTTGAGTTTAGATAATCTACGTGATTCGTAGTTCGTTGCTATTGCTTACGTTTTTCCCTTTTTGTTGTTGAAGGTTTAGATATTTCTTTTTATGGAGATTAAGATTTTCTTTGCATTAGAATCTTATGCTTGATTGAGTTTCTTGCCTAGGTAGTTATTAATCTTTGATGTTTACAAGTTTATGATCGTTTGGTTTAGTGTTGGAGTTGGAAACTCTAGTTGATTTCGTTAATGTTCAAATGCCATGTTCTAGTTAGTTCGTCGCTGAGTTACTTGCGGAATTCTCTTTGATTGTGTGTGTTTGCTTAACATTCATTTGATTAAATGTTAATATGTTATTTCGCCTAGATAATCGTTGTTTATGGTGTTGAATTGATGATTGCTTTCTAGATTGCTAGTTTAGAACCTTAGCTTTGTTTACCTTCTTGCGTTCTTATTGGCTTCCTATCTTTTGCCTAGTTAACTTTATATGCTTTATTTTAATTACGCATTAGTTAATCGGAGAGAAAGTGTCAGACCCAATTACCCGATTAGAGTGTTTAGATTTCTTTTAAGTTTCTTGTGAGCAATACGATTAGAGCCCTGCTAAGTCTTCCTTGTGAGACGACTTGAGTCACCTTACCACCCTAGGACGACCTCGTATAAATTCGAGTCCATCCGTTAGGTGTTTTTGGATGAGTCAGTTATCTCCCCTATTCTTATTGTTCTCCTTGGTTCTATCTTGCAAGGTGCGTCTAGCACTGGAGCAAATCTCCATTTAAAATCATTTGTAGAATTCAGTTGTCGTTTAGGTGACAAACCTAATGAAACATAGGTGGAATATCTTATATTCTCGTACTGTTGGTACATCTTCAACAGTTACTACTGGTACTTCATGTATATACGATTAAAATAAGCACGTCATCGCATCTCTCCTTCTTAGCGACTTTCTTGCTCGACGCGGTGAAAATTATCAATGATTTTTTCATTTGTCCATCATTTCCATGAAAAAATGTTGTCTCTTCGCTTGATGTTTGTGAAGTAGTTCGCATTTTCTCTTATCGTATCGTCGCGTAGTTACTTACTAGCCAATCATTTCTAATATAAGGTCTACGTTCCACATAAGCATCAATCTTAAGGCCTTATCGGCGAGCTTAGGAAAATCAAAACTTAATTCCTAAGTGAGAGAAAAAGTGAATAATGGTGGCTTTGCCCACGGGAGTAGTTACTCTTAAATGTCGTCGGCTAGTCTACGCTGAGTGCTATCGTTCCAACTCACGCTAACGAGATGAAAGAAATATGAAACATCTATATCAAATAAAACTACGATAGGTACGCCTATCAATCGTCCCGTACTTGCCCAATGTCCTCGTTTCTTACCCTAAGGTTCCTGATCAATTGCAAAAAATTTGTTATAGTGCGGTCGTCAAAGATTCGCAAGGGATGGCAGTTGGATGCCTTCCTGGTTGTCATCGGTGGCGCTACTGCTACCGTCATTATTGCCAAAGTGGTGGAAAAAGCTCCCTCTATTGCATTTAGCTGAGATGGCTGAAACTGATTCGACATTCCTTCACTTGTTCCATGTCGTCTGTTAGGACATTGGTTGGAGTGATGTTTGATTCATCCACCATAACACTGAAGGAATATTAAACTGAATTAATGCTCCGTTTGCCAGATGATCGTTTCTTGGATTATTATTAATTTATCATACAACGATTAATCCTAACATGCTCCTATGAATTTAACAACTGCACGCTGGAGTTAGAAAATACCTGAAGAATTCCTAAGAATTCGTCAATCTGTCGCTGAACAGGTCAGCCAACTTCAACGCTCCGTTTGACCCCTCAAACGACCTCCAATCGTATTTTGTGCAGAAATACGACTTCTTCGTCTTCGAAAGAGCTTTCCGTTGCCGCCAGTTTCACCTCAATCGGACTTCTGTAGAGGAAGTTATGGCTGTTCTTCGGAGACTGCCAGAACTTGATTTCCAAAGTAGTATCAATTCCCATGATCACACACCTAATCACCACCACCTGATCAGAGGAAAAAATATATATATCTGGAGACAGAGAATGATCAGCCAAAACCCAAATGTTAGACGAACGCCTCCCACGATCATTCTGATGAACATGGGGAGAGATTCAAAGAATGCCAATAAGAACTTGGTATACCAGAGAACCGAGTCTTAGGCTCCAAAATACCGAGAAAGCTCGGTCTGTATGTGCTACAGTAATGGAAAAGAAGAGGCATAACAGAACTTATGCCTCTAATATTCCAAGAGAGCACATTCATTGGGAAACAAAAGGAAGGCCATCCTCCTGAAGAGGATCATCATCATCATCAGTCATATCTTCCCATTTCGCATTTGCTATGCCAACCATGTCAATAGTGAAACCTTGAATAACAGCTCCTGCAAATTGAGCAGCAGAGACTTTCTCCAAGAATTCCACTAGAGCTGGGAGGATGTTACGGCGAGGCTCCACCGAAAGCTTGACCCCCCCTTTCTACCTTGGAGGGTCGAGAGAGGCCCCTCCAATCGAGGGAGAGCTCCTGAAAAAGACATAGCTGAATCTATTCGGATCAGCTGACGATATATTCTGACCACCACGACCACCAGGGCCCTGAGGTAAAGGAGGACGAGCAGCAATCACCTTCTTGGGGTTAGGCGAGTGAGGTCCCAAAGAGCGCTGAGCTTCTGTCGAAAGAATCCCAGGAACTGACTTATGCAAAGAGGTTGTACCCTTCTGAGGGGAAGAACAACTCATAGAACTCTGAGCAGTCGATGTAGAAACATCCAAAGGAGGATCGATATCCAAATTCAGATTCAAAGGGCCCGAATCCAGAGAAGAAACAGGAACAACACTGGTAGAGACCTGAGAAGAATCCTTAATAATGCTCATATCATCCGGCCCTTTCACCAACCCTATCTCAGATTCCCCATCATCAAGAACATCAAAGAAATTGAAAGTCGAAATGCCCGTGGAAGCCACCACATGTGATGAGTAAATACTCATCAGCGCGGAACCATTACCATACGCTCATTTTCTATTTCGCCAAATAACGTTCTCTTATTGTGCAGAACTAAGAAGAAGTATATATCGCGTGTAACGTTCGAAGGAAGACCTACGCTGACGCCTGCGCGGATACCTACGCCGAAGCTTAGAATGAGGTCCTGGCATTGTGGTCTCCGTCAGCATAGAACAAAGTGACAAGGGAAGACTTTTCACTGCGCAGGCGGCAAAGCTGAGAGAACCATCCCCCACACAGAACCTGTCGACACTATGGAGCTTCGCCCGTACTTACATACCTTATGACCTGAGGGTCTGCACTACGCAAAGAGCTTTCCAAGACGTCTGCGCAAGTAAATTAGAACTAGATGGTAGTTGAGAAAGCTGCAAATCCGTTAGCACAAGGACAAACTGCAGAAGATAATGACGGCTAGCACCTTTCCTGCATGAGGAGTACGTGAGGCGTCAAAATGACTTTTGTACCCACCCTCCGTGTAATCTCTATAAATATGTGTGATTGCCCATTGTAAAAGGGATCCGCTTTTTAATATCTCTCTTTTAGCTCTTCAAGTAATGGAAAAATGTTAACTTTCTGGAGTGTTCTTCAAGTTTTAGCCTCCTGGATTTCCTTAGAGTTCTAAAATCAACACCATTCAGGTTCTCATCACCTTATAACTGATTAATAAAGGATAGGAAGGTTTTTGTTTCTGTTAGGTCCGGAGGATCTCGAATAGGTGTATGGGGGGGGGGAATACACCTATAGGCTATTTTTAAACCAGAAGAGATCTCAATACAGAGATCAAAGCGAAACATTAATCACAAACACAAACACCTGTTTATTGAAAAGAGATTTGACCAAAATAGGGTTGACGACTGATACTGAAAGACTCTTCAGTAAGGAGTTATCAGTTAAGTCACAAGAACTTAACTGATGCATGTAAGGCTTCAGTCGAGTTTGATAAACAGAGATGTTATAAATCTCACTGACTATCAAAAGATAGATCAGTCAGACTGATAACACACAGAGCGGAAATCTTTGTTTCGCAATAGCCTTTTGGGTTGAGCACGTTGTTATTCTTTAGTTCATCTTTGCAATTAATCAGTTTTCAGTTTATGAAAGCTAAGAGCACAAGTAGGAAAGTAAAACTGAAAGCTGTAAATAACACAGAGATTTTTACGTGGTTCGGAAAACACTTCCTACATGCACGGTCGGTTGATCAGACCAACAACTTCACTCTGCAAGTACTTACGGGTGCACTGCAAACCGATGCTAGTGCTTACGGGTGCACAACAAACCGAACCGTATGCTTGCGGGTGCACACAACCGAAACAACTGAAGATCCAATCTTCAGTACCAACACACCTTGTTGGATTTCTCACTCCTAGCATGAACTGGCACTAGGATCTCACGGAGATAGAGTACCTTCCTGAACTCCTTTGCAACTCAAACACTCGATTCTATCGGTCGAAAGGAGGTTTGAAATCTTTCCAACTAAACTTCAAAGAATAAGTTCTTTGGAGTTAGTTTTGACCTAGGCTCTGGGTAAACAGAGGTTTGCCTAAGGTCTAAGAGAATATATGTAATCAACAGTGACTGATTTTTGGCTTTGGTATTATCTTCTTCGATTCAAGCTTTGGTGAGGTTAAGCTTTTGGCTGAGAAACAATTTTGGCAGAGTTTTAGCTAATGTCGTTGAATCGGTGAAGATTGAAGTGATCCTCGAGCGCTATTTATAGGAGAAGTGTTGGGAACCTTGTGGAATATCCTAATCCTTGTTTTGATGATACCAAAATCCATAGGTCGAAATTGTAATAGACTAGAACTATTTTGAACTCAAGTGTTAGAGTTCGTTTCTAGTTTAGCTTGTGGTTCTGAAGACTGAAGACTGAAGAACGAAGGACTGAAGACTGAGGACTGAAGATACCAACTGAAGTATCAGTTGAAGAATCAGTTCGGAACTGATTACTTAATGCGTGCCACGTGGACTCAGCGGACTGATACTAAAGTCAAGTATCAGTTGAACATTCTTCCTCGGACTGATCTTCCAACGTTCAAAGGAAGCCACGTACTTACAAAAGTACAGCCGCATTAAATGCAGAGATCTCAGGATCTTATCTCTGCAGAGGTCATTCCTATTTGGTGGCTACTTTATCAGAGACGTCACATCTCCTGTCCTTCAAGAGAGCCGTTTCCACCAGACAAGGAACCTCGAAGATTGAAGCCTCAGCCCAAATTCGAATTGCTCTCCAATGGAAGAAATCTTGAGGACGTTCTACGCTAATGGATCTATTCAAGAGTTCTCCTACAAATAGCACTCGAGGATCACTTCAATCTTCACCGATTCAACGACATAAGCTGAAGCTCTGCCAAAATCGCTACTCAGCCTAAAGCTTAACCTCCCCAAAGCTTGAATCGAAGAAGAGAATTCCAAAGCCAAAATCAGTCACTGCTGATTACACACATTCTCTTAGACCTTAGGCAAACCTCTGTTTACCCAGAAGCCAAGGTCAAACTTGCTTCAAAGAACTTGTTCTTTGCAGTATAGTTGGCACTCGTTCAAACCTCCTTTCAGACAGAAAGATTTGAGTGTTTGAATGATTCGGAGTTCAGAAAAGTACTCTGACTCTGAGAGTCTTAGCGTGGGTTGTGCTAAGCAAGAGAAATCCGACACGAGTGAAGTGTGGGTACTGAAGAAAGGTTTTCTTCAGTGGTACGGTTGTGTGCACCCGGCAAGCACACGGTTTGGTTTGCAGTGCACCTGTTAAGCACTTGCAGAGTGGATTGTTGGTCTGATCAACCGACCGTGGATGTAGGAAAAGGTTTTTTCGAACCACGTAAAAGTCTCTGTGTTGTTTACAGCTTTCAGTTTTAGTTTCCTACTTGTGTTATTTCAATTGATAAACTGAATACTGAATAACTGCAAAGAGAAACCTAAGACCAACACCGTGCTCAACCAAGGCTATTACGAAACTAAGTTTAATTTCCGCTGCGTATGATATCAGTCTGACTGATCTATCTTTGATAGTCAGGAAGAGTGTTATCATCTCTGTTTTAGCAAACTCGACTGAAGCCCATAAGTGCATCAGTTAAGTTCCAGCAACTTAACTGACAACTCCTTACTGAAGAGCTTTCAGTATCAGTCGTCAACCTATTTGGTCAAAACCATTTTCAGTCAACAGGCGTTACTGTTTGCGTGTAAAGTTTCGTTCAGATCTCTATCTAGAGATCCCTCACTTTGAGGAGAAGAAAAATAGCCCATAGGTGTATTCCCCCCATACACCTATTCGAGACCCCCGGGACCTAACAATTGGTATCAGAGCAGGTTGTTCGCAAGAACACATTATATCTGATTAGGTTCTAATTGAACTAGATCCTTTTTCTCAAAGGTCTCGAAAAAGTTTTCTCTTTCATTTTGTGCTTGCTGTTTGCTCTATCTGCTGTTATCTGTTCTCTCTTTTTTGATGGAGACTAACCACAACAGATTATCTTCTCTACCTATATTTAGTATTGATAAATATGACATATGGAAGTTTCGGCTTGGAAGCTTCCTCATCGCCCAACATTGCCGAATGTGGAAAGTCATCACCAAAGGACCAATCACCATCACCGAAACTGTCAAACGGGTTCCTATTGATCCACGACAGGATCTTTACGATGAGGTCCAACCAAAGCAAAAGGCAGACTTCACCACCGAAGAAAGGAAACAAGATGAGCTAGACAACCTCGCCAAAAGCATCATCTCTGGCACCGTTCCCGACAAGCATATCATGAAGATCATCAAGTGCGGAACTGCAAAGGAGATGTGGGACATTCTTGAAAGAATATGCGTAGGTTCCGAGGAAATCAAGGAGAATAAGCTATCCATAGCTTCCCAGAAGTTCGACTCCTTCCTCATCCTCAAGAATGAATCTGTCGAAGAAATGGAACTCAGATTCAATCAAATCTTGAGTGAAGTTCAATCCATTTCTAGAGACAAATACACTCAACGAGAAATCAACCTGAAGATTCTTCGAGCACTGCTACGAGGAGAATGGCAGATCTACTCAGTCGCTCATCAACATAAGTCTGTATTCAGTCAGCTTCCGACAAACAAGCTTTTCTCTGATCTCATGGCAAATAAGTTCGATCTTCAGAGAAATCTTGGAATCAAGAAGGCTGGAGGATCAGACGAAGATAGTCCATCAACCTCAAGAGGACCAACACTGAAAGCATCAGCAAGAGAAGGCAAGAAGCAAATCAAGGAACCAGTGGAACTCAACCCTGAGGACTTCTTCAGTCAATATGCTTTGTTGACTGAAAGATTCAACAAAATGGAGTCCAAGTTTCGGAAGTACAGAAGGTTCCACAAGTAGCACTACAAAGGAAAGGAAAGAGAAAGCAACTCCAGACATTCCACTGATCAAAGCGGAGAAAGGAAGTCAGCCGCTTACGACATCAAAGACATGGAATGCTTTGGATGCAGAAAGAAATGGCACTTTCGAAAAGAATGCCCTGAACTGACTCAATCTGAGCGCAAAGAGCTGAAAGTCAAGAAAGATCGCAGCTTCTCAAAGAAGAAAGCGATGGTTGCTGATGATGCTGATTCTTCCAAAGACACATCAGAATCATCCGCCTTCGACAGCACCAGCTCAGACGATGAGAGTCAAGCCCTGATGGCCAATGGATCTGAAAGCGTGGCTGACAACAGCTACGACAATGGAATGAATGGCTCAGAGGTAATCTCTCATTCAAAAACTCCTTATACTGATAACTTCCTGATGTTTTCAGGAGACCACTCGGAATCTGGAGAAAGCTCATCCGATGAAACTAACGAGTTTAATCAGCTCTTGACTGATCACTGTCAGTTGGGGAAAATATTCGAAGATCTCCTCAAGCAGAATCAGAAAATGAAAAAGGAGATCAATGATGAATAAGCTAGGAATCAGACAATCATCTACTTTTCGGATGAAACTTGTCTTGATCAGCTAATCATGGAGAACAGTCGACTGGAAGAAAAACTCAGAATCTCCAACTCGGAATGTGATAGAGCATCTCATGAGATCAAGAGGCTCAATCACAAGCTGGAAGAAATAGTAAAGGACTGCATGATGAAGTCACCCATGATGAGCAACTTTCCATCAAAAGGCCTTGTTGAAAGCATTGGAGGAAAGGTTGCAGCTGACAAATGAAAGAATATCATGATCATTTCAAGGGACGATACTTCTGAAGTCACAACATCAGAAGAATCAAGAGATCATGATATGGATGAAGTTCGCAAATGCAAACTGATGGCAAGTTCAAATGTTCCACCTCCACGGAGCTACAGGCGAGCAAAGGAGGCCCCCAACCAGATCACCCTACTAAGAAGACTGGAAAGCAGATTTCAGTCAAAGATCGGGGAAGGAACATCAGGAAACAAGAAGAATCTTCCTCACCAGTCCAGGGGGAAGAACGGCCACATCAGTCAGAAGCTGAAATCAGTTCAGTTTCATAAAGAACAACATCCATGGAGACAAAACAATGATAAGTCCAGACGAGCCAAGCGACATCCACGACGACAAGCAACTGGACATCAAATGACTCATGTTTCATGACATCAGTCAAGTCTCCATCAGTCTGGAAAGACTCAAGTATCTCAAGGAAGATACTTCACTAAGCAAAGAAGACCTCAACCACTCATCAGACAGAACTCCTACAAGAATGAGCCTTCAAAAGAAAATCTCAACAGAAGAATGCTCGTGTGCAAACTGAAACGCAAACAACTTCAGTCAGACGATTAGCTAAGCGCAAGAGATCAGCCAGACCAATTCTGAACCAGATATGGGTTCCAAAGGGAACTCGAGCTAACATCGAAGGACCCAAATCTTGATTGGGTACCTGAAGTAATTCTTCCTTGCAGGTCAAAATCAGGAAACACAAAAAGAAGGAAGAAGTTAAAGCTTCAATCAGAACATGGTATCTGGATAGCGGCTGCTCGAAGCACATGACGGGCTACAAAGAATATCTATCACAATATATTGAGAAAGCTGGATCCAAAGTTGCATTTCAATCGGAGAAACAAAAGGCTATGGTGTGCTCAACATGGGTAACGCCAGTATCAGTAATGTTAGCTTTGTTTCTGGTCTTAAACATAATCTGTTGTCTGTGAGTCAATTTTGTGACAGCGGTTTCACAATGAAGATAAAAAAGGATGAATTCACTGTTAGAAACAATTAAAAGTAGGTGGTTCTGAAAGGTTTCAGACAAGGAAGTCTCTACGTCGTTTCATGGGAAGACAGCCCACCTGAAACTTGCCTCATCAGTAAAAGTAGCTCGGAGCTCAACTGGCTGTGGCACAAGAGAGACTCAACCATCTCAACTTCAAGACGATCAACAAGCTTGCTAAACATCAACTGGTAGAAGGTCTGCCTTCTATTGTGTTCCAAAAGAAGCAAGAATGTGAAGCATGTCAAAGAGGAAAGCAGACGCGAATGTCATTCAAGTCAAAGTCAGGACACTCCTCTGGAAGAATTCTTCAACTACTTCACATGGATCTGTTTGGCCCAATCTCTCCAAGAAGCTACAACGGTAGGAAGTACACCTTAGTTGTTGTGGATGATTATTCACGATATACTTGGGTTATCTTTCTCTTCAAAAAGAAAGAGACACTGGGGGAACTACCAAAGCTGCTGAGAAAACTGAGCGTGGAAAAGGAAGTCAACATCATCAGCATCAGATCAGATCGTGGGACTGAGTTTCTTAATACTGTCATTCGTGAGTATTGTGATGAACAAGGAATCAATCATCAAACTTCTGCAGCAAGAATTCCTCAACGGAATGGAGTTGCAGAAAGAAGAAACAAAGGAAGCAGCAAGGACGATGCTAGCCGAATCAAAACTCCCCTTGAAGTATTGGGCCGAAGCATTCAACAACTCATGCTACACACAGAATCGCTCCTTCCTCACTCAAAGACATGGAAAAACTCCATACGAGTTATGGAAGAACAGGAAGCCTTCAATTGCCTATTTTCATGCTTTCGATTCTAGGTGTTTCATCTACAACAATGAAAAGAAAAGGTTAAACACATTTGATAGCAAGGCTGATCCAGGAGTCTTTCTTGAATACTCTGGAACAGAACGTTCGAGCAAAGCGTATCGAGTGTTTAATTCTCAAACTCTTTGTGTTGAAGAAACACCTCATGTGGTCTTTGATGAGTCTACAGATGATTTCAGGAAACAAGAAACTGAAAGGTGTGTCCAGAACACTAAAGGTTCCAAAGCTGAAATCCATAACACCGAGCCCTCTACTGTCTTGGTGTGGGGACCAGGAAAAGATGAAGTTACTGAGAAGCTTCAGTATCAAAAGATCAGCCAAAGGTCTGAAGTTCAGACTGAAGCCAATGCAGATGGCATTAGTCAAGGGAGAATTCCAGTTGCTGAAGATCGAGTTGAACGTGCCGAAGCAGCTCCAGCTCAACTCTCCCCTGCTCCAGAAGGTGCTCAACACTTCAGAACTATTCTGACTGAAGAAGCCCCACCATCTCCAGAAGAGATCAAGAAGTATCGAAGATGGTTTGAACTCCACTCAAAGGAGAACATCATTGGAGAACCATCAGATGGCGTCAAGACTCGAAGATCAATGTGCAACCTCGTCTTTGACATCAATCAGAACTGCATCAATGAAGATAAAATTTTCAGCTGTTTCTTATCATCTACAGAGCCCAAGGATGTTGAAGAAGCTCTGAAGTCCACTCAATGGGTCATCGCAATGCAAGAAGAACTCAATGAATTCAACCAGAATTCAGTTTGGGAGCTTGTGGATCGACCAGACGATGCAAAGGTGATTGGTTTGAAATGGATTTTCAAAAACAAGAAAGACGAAGAAGGAAACGTTGTGAGAAACAAAGCAAGGCTTGTAGCAAAAGGATATAGTTAAGAAGAAGGAATCGACTACGACGAAACGTTGCTCCAGTTGCCAGATTGGAAGCAGTCAGACTCTTCTTAGCCATCGCAGCTCACAAAGGTTTCAAGGTACACTAAATGGATGTGAAGTGTAAATTTCTCAATGGAGTGCTCACCGATGAAGTCTATGTGGAACAACCTCCAGGCTTTGAGGTTGCTGGACCAGAAAAGGTGTACAAGCTGAAGAAAGCGCTCTATGGTTTGAAGCAAGCTCCAAGATCGTGGTATGATACTCTCTCGGAGTATCTTGTTGAACAAGGTTTCAAGAAATTATCTATGGACAGAACTTTGTTCACTCTCAAAGAAGGAGAAGATTTCTTACTTGTTCAGATTTATGTCGATGACATAATTTTTGGATCCAAATCATAACGCATGTGCAAAAAGTTTGCTGACATCATGACCAACAAGTTCCAAATGTCCATGATGGGAGAAATAAATTTCTTTCTCGGATTCCAAGTCAAGCAGACCAGCGAAGCAATACTGATCAGTCAGTCCAAGTATGCCAAGGAACTGATAGCCAAGTTCGGTATTCAGCACATGAAATCAGTCAAGATCCCAATGAACACAAATTGGAAAGTTGATCTAGGTTCAGAAGGAAAATCTGTCTCTTCGACGAAGTACATAGAAATCATTGGATCATTGTTGTATTTGACTGCGAGCAGACCAGACATCGCATTTGCAGTCGGGGTATGTGCAAGATATCAGTCAGATCCAAAGGAAGCTCATTTGAATGCAGCAAAGCGAATTCTGCGATATCTCAAAGGCACACCCAACTTAGGATTGTGGTACCCAGCAGACGATGACTTCAAGCTCACCGGATATTCAGACTCGGATTTTGCTGGATGCAAAATTGATCGCAAATCAACCTCCGAAACCTGTCAATTCCTAGGCAACATGCTCATCTCATGGTTTTCAAAGAAGCAGACTTCAGTCGCCACCTCCACAACTGAAGCTGAATATGTTGCTGCCGAAAGCTGCTGCTCACAACTCCTATGGTTAGTCCAACATTTGAAGGACTATGGGATACACAAAAAGGAAGTCCCAATCTATTGCGACAGTTCCAGTGCTATTGCAATCTCCCAGAATCCAGTTCATCACACTAGAGTCAAGCATATTGCTATTCGACATCACTTCATCCGGATCACGTCGAAAAGAAGAATATCTCTGTGGAATGGATTCCAACTGCTGTTTAGAGAGCGGACTTGCTAACCAAAGCTCTTCCAGAAGAAAGGTTCAACGATTTGTGTGGAAGGATCGGCCTCATCAACCTCGAAGAGTGATGCTGTGTTTGAAGATCTTTTCGAACAGTCATTGCTGACTGGTGGTCAACCAACTGCTATTCTACGACCGCTGACGTGGAAAGCAATGAAGTCAAGCACTCATCTGAAGAGAAGCCATCCTGATGATTCAACCAGGATCAAGTGGTATCGACTGGCTACAATGATCAGTCGATCAGTAAGTATTTTTAAAGCTTACTATTTAAAATCAGTTATTTCAGTTAAGAGCCTTGAGTCTTAATTCAAAACCTTTCTCTAACTGATCAGTTTCTTTCAAAACCTTTAACTGATTGTTGGAAAATGGAATATCTAAGAAGGACAAGTGTTTTAAAAGGGAAAATCTGTTTTGATTGAACTTGTCAAAATCTTCTCTAAAAATCTTTCCAACCTGTTGCCTCTGTGATAAAATTTCTTGAGAACCTCATTGACATGACATAATGCAATGATACCTCTCACCTTTTTGAAGCTTCAGTCCCCTGCAGTGACAGCGGACGTGAATTTTTCTTCAAAAACATTTTAGGCACAGTTTTCGAAAAAAATTTTATCTTCTTACTTGGTACAAATTTTGTCTATTTATACCATGTTGTCTTCACTCTTTTTCTGCATCAACTAACAACTCTCCACAGCCTTCACTGTGAGAAAAAGTTTCAATCTTTCCAAAGTTGCAGAGAAATTTTGTTCCGACTAAAGGAGAAATCTATGACTGCAAAGTCATGGAGCGGGAGAATGACGCTCACATACTTGGTCTTCACCAGACCCTTCCACTGGATCTCAACGTCTTTCCGACGTCAAAGTTTGCTCTACCCTCACTTGTATCCAGCGAAGCGAGTGTCTTCCATCCTCATGCCCAGACCATACGGCTTGAAGTACCTGTCTCAAGAAGACAGACTTCCCCTGTCTCTCAGCCGAGCTTCTCACCTTTTTGTGAAGCTTCCGTGTGGTGCAACAGCAATGAGCAGGAGCTCGTTGTCAACTAGCGCAACATCGACAGTGTCTATCCTCACGATAGCCGCTGATTCGATTTTCCTTACCCACACACCTCCCCTCTTATGCTTCTTTCTCTTCACCAAAAACCCTCTCCTCAACCTTCTTTAGTTTGCATGTTCACTGCTCTCTTCTTCCCTGTTTCGAGAGCCATGCAAATCAACCCCTTACCCTTTCTTCGTCTCCTCTTATCTTTCACTTTATTCTTTTTCTAAACCTCTGTATTCTCCGTCTACCTCTTACCCTCAGCATCTTTCTCTGGACCATTCTATGATTCTGTTTCCACGCAGTGGTCTTAGCTTCATCCTTCAGCCAATCCCACCTTTTTGATGTTGCCAAAAAGGGGGAAAGTTCTTAAGAGACTTATTCTCAAAAGACTGAAGACGATCAAGCAAAATGATCATCCGATTCATCCGATGATCATGAGGAAGATTAGCCAAAAGGATAAGACCTCAACTCAACGGGAGTGGAACAAGCTTAGCAACATGAAGACACAAAGACAGAAGATGAAGATCAAGAAGTTCAAAGGCGCAGCCATGCAGACTGCTGGAGTCCATGGGTTTCCCATGTTGTTTTTGTTTTTCTTTTTACTCTAATGTAAGTCTTGCTCTGTACCTCGACTGATGGCTTATCAGTCTTTCATAAATAAAAAGAACTTCTTTTTGATCTCAACCTGAAGACAATGACTCTTTGTCCAAGCTCTGATTATGTTTTTCTGTCTTCTCCTTGTTCTGTTTTAGAACTGTTTCGTTCTTAACTCTAAGTACAAGTTTTTAGGTTCTATTGTTAAGGGGGAATTGTTTTCACCCCAGTTTTAGAACTTTTGCTGTGAGTTCAGTCTTTTTGTTGTCTAGAACTGCTGTATGGTTTTGGCATCATCAAAAAGGGGGAAATTATTGGAAACCTTGTGGAATATCCTAATCCTTGTTTTGATGATACCAAAATCCATAGGTCGTAATTGTAATAGACTAGAACTGTTTTGAACTCAAGTGTTAGAGTTCGTTTCTAGTTTAGCTTGCGGTTCTGAAGACTGAAGACTGAAGACTAAAGGACAAATGACTGAAGACTGAAGACTGAAGATACCAACTGAAGTATCAGTTGAAGAATCAGTTCGGAACTGATTACTTAATGCGTGCCACGTGGACTCAGCGGACTAATACTAAAGTCAAGTATGAGTTGAATATTCTTCCTCGGACTGATCTTCCAACGTCCAAAGGAAGCCACGTACTCACAATAGTACAGCCGCATTAAATGCAGAGATCTCAGGATCTTATCTCTGCAGAGGTCATTCCTATTTGGTGGCTACTTTATTAGAGACGTCACATCTCCTGTCCCTCAAGAAAGTCGTTTCCACCAGACAAGGAACCTCGAAGATTGAAGCCTCAGCCCAAATTCGAATTGCTCTCCAACGGAAGAAATCTTGAGGACGTTCTACGCCAACGGATCTATTCAAGAGTTCTCCTACAAATAGCGCTCGAGGATCACTTCAGTCTTCACCGATTCAACGACATAAGCTGAAGCTCTGCCAAAATCGCTACTCAGCCTAAAGCTTAACCTCCCCAAAGCTTGAATCGAAGAAGAGAATTCCAAAGCCAAAATCAGTCACTGCTGATTACACACATTCTCTAAGACCTTAGGCAAACCTCTGTTTACCCAGAGGCCAAGGTCAAACTTGCTTCAAAGAACTTGTTCTTTGCAGTATAGTTGGCACTCGTTCAAACCTCCTTCCAGACAGAAAGATTTGAGTGTTTGAGTGATTCGGAGTTCAGAAAGGTACTCTGACTCTGAGAGTCTTAGCGCGGGTTGTGCTAAGCAAGAGAAATCCGACACGAGTGTCTGAAGAAGGGTTTTCTTCAGTTGTACGGTTGTGTGCACCCGACAAGCACACGGTTTAGTTTGCAGTGCACCTGTTAAGCACTTGCGGAGTGGATTGTTGGTCTGATCAACCGACCGTGGATGTAAGAAAGGATTTTTTCGAACTACGTAAAAGTCTCTTTGTTGTTTACAGCTTTCAGTTTTACTTTCATACTTGTGTTATTTCAATTGATAAACTGAATACTAAATAACTGCAAAGAGAAACCTAAGACCAACACTGTGCTCAACCGAGGCTATTGGTCAAAACCGTTTTCAGTCAACAGGCGTCACTGTTTGCGTGTAAAGTTTCATTCGGATCTCTATCTAGAGATCCCTCACTTTGAGGAGAAGAAAAATAGCCCATAGGTGTATTCCCTCCCCCCCATACACCTATTCGAGACCCCCGGGACCTAACAAGAAGTCTTGAATAGATCCGTTGGAGGAGAATGATAAGAACCTCGCCGGTGCAGGGCTGAACCTTGCAGTGCAGAGCTGACTCCGACCGGACTGACACTTGCAGGGCTGATCGAGCTCTGCCGAACAATTTAGAGACAAACGACGCGGAAGCCTTGACACAAAGCTAATTGACAAAGCTGAAACGATAAAGATGGAAATCCTAAAATATCAACACCTAACCCACAAAATGATCTAGGCGAAAGAATCCCTAAACCCCAATGTGTAGTTGATGCAGCCACTCGGGGACGATAAATGATACGCGACGAGGGATGATGAACTCGCCGTTACGTCGGTAAACTGAATTCTGGCCTTGGCAAAATTCAGGAATAACTCGATAATCTCAAGAGAGAAAACTCACAATTTAATTGATAAAAAAATTAGCTACCTTCGTCCAACACATAAAAGCCATATATATAGGCAAACTAAACCCTAATCTAAGAAGAAAACAAACATGAAAACAAGGAAACTTAAAAACAAGGAAATAAAGAAACTTGTCCAATACGCTTTAAACAACTAGCGAGAAAAACCAACTCCAAAAACGTCAGCTCTGGAATACGCCAGCTCTGGAATTGCCAGCTCTGGAATCGCCAACACTGGAATCGCCAACTTATGAAAATTCCAACTCTGAAAAATCCAGCTCTGAAAAATCCAGCTCTGGATACTTGTCTATGCTGGGCTTAGCTCTGCCCTGAACTATAGCCAGGTGTGGAGCTCAGCCCTGCCATGAACTTCAGTCAACCTTGGATTAGAACTCTGCTCTGAAAAGTTTTCCAGCTCTGCTCTGCACGTGATAAGAGTCACTACACCTGAACTCTGCTCTGAAGGCCTTTCTCCAATCGGCCTTTTCAGCTCTTGCTTCCAGACCTCTTCCACTAAGGCCATTAAGTAAGCCCTGAACGTCTTGTTTCTAGCTCTCGTCACCAGACCAACGGGCACAAAGATCGGATCGCTATTCTGGGCTGCACTTGGAGCTCTGCTCGGTGTCATAGCTGGACTCGGAGCTCTGCTCGGTGTCATAGCTGGAGCTCTGCTCTGGGTTGCATCATTCCCCTCATCTTGAAGAGAATTTGTCCTCAAATCCACAGCATCGCCTACATCAAAAGGACTCAAATCAGTCACGTTAAATGTAGCACTCACATTATACTCACCTGGTAAGTCCAATTTGTAAGCATTGTCATTGATCCTTTAATTTCCAACACTTGAAATGGCCCATCTCCCCGAGGAAGTAACTTGGAACGCCGCTGCTCGGGAAATCGTTCCTTGCGCAAGTGCAACCAAACCCAATCGCCGGGCTCGAACACCACCTTGCGACGGCCTTTGTTAGCCTGCTCTGCATACTGTCGTGTGCGGCGCTCGATGTTAGTTCTGGCCCTTTCATGGAGCTGTCGTACGAACTCAGCCCTGCGCTGTCCATCAAGACTAGTATGCTTGCCCTCGGGTAAAGGAGCTAAGTCCAACGGTGTCAACGGGTTAAAGCCATAAACAATTTCAAAAGGAGAAAACTTAGTAGCAGAATGAACAGAACGATTATAAGCAAACTCAACATGAGGTAAACATGCTTCCCAAGTATTAATGTTTTTCTTGATAATAGCTCGAAGCAAAGTAGAGAGAGTTCGATTCACTACCTCGGTTTGACCATCAGTTTGTGGGTAACAAGTAGTAGAAAACAACAGTTTAGTACCTAACTTACCCCACAAAGTCTTCCAAAAGTAGCTCAAGAACTTCGCATCTCTGTCAGAAACAATGGTCCTTGGCATGCCATGCAATCGAACAATCTCTCTAAAAAATAACTCAGCTATGTGCGATGCATCATTAGACTTATGACATGGAATAAAGTGTGCCATTTTAGAGAAACGATCAACCACCACAAAAATAGAATCTCTACCATGCCTAGTCCTAGGAAGACCTAACACAAAATCCATAGAGATGTCAATCCAAGGATGAGTAGGGATAGGTAAAGGCGTGTACAAACCATGCGAACTCACCCTAGACTTGGCTTGTTTACATGTAATGCACCTACCACATAGACGTTCCACATCTCGCTTCATGTGAGGCCAAAAGAAGTGCTCATGCAACACAGCTAAAGTCTTAGCAACACCAAAATGTCCTATTAAACCCCCACCATGAGACTCAAGCAATAACAATTCACGTAGAGAGCACCTAGGAACACACAACTTATTCCTCCTAAAAAGATAGTTGTCATGTCTAAAGTAGTCACCACTAGCAGATCGTTCACACGCTCTATAAATCTCTCCAAAATCATCATCATGCTCATAAACACTCTTGATGCACTCAAATCCAAGCAACATAGCATCCAAAGTAGAGATCAAGGCATACCTGCGCGACAGTGCATCAGCTACCACGTTCTCCTTACCTTGCTTGTATTTGATGACGTAAGGAAATGTCTCGATGAACTCCATCCATCGTGCATGTCGCTTGTTGAGCTTGTGCTGCCCCTTCAAGTGCTTCAACGACTCGTGATCGATGTGAATAACGAACTCGTTGGGCCACAAGTAGTGCTGCCAGGTCTGCAACGCTCGCACCAAAGCATAGAGCTCCTTATCGTAAGTAGGGTAGCTCAACGTCGTGCCGCTGAGCTTCTCGCTGAAGTACGCAATGGGCCGCCTCTCCTGCATCAGCACTGCACCAATCCTAACACCCGAAGCATCACATTCAATTTCAAAAGTTTTGGAGAAATTAGGAAGAGATAGTACTGGGGCGTGAGTCAACTTGTGCTTCAACAACGCAAAGGCCTCTTCTTGCGCCTTGCCCCACTTGAACTCCACGTTCTTCTTGATGACCTCGGTGAGCGGTGCTGCCATGCTGCTAAAGTGAGGTACGAATCGCCTGTAGAAACTAGCAAGGCCGTGAAAACTTTGTACCTCGCTAAGGCTCTTGGGTGTCGGCCACTCCTGGATGGCTCGGATCTTCTCCAGATCCACCTGTACACCCTGAGCACTAACAACAAAGCCAAGAAACACGAGTTTGTCCGTACAAAACGTACACTTCTTAAGATTAGCAAAGAGCTTCTCTTTTCGAAGGACGTCCATAACAGACCTCACGTGCTCTATATGATCATTATGATGCTTGCTATAGATAAGGATATCATCAAAATAAACTACGACAAATCTACCAATAAAAGCACGCAAAACATGATTCATAAGACGCATAAACGTGCTAGAAGCATTAGTCAAACCAAAGGGCATAACTAACCACTCATACAAACCAAGTTTTGTTTTAAAGGCAGTCTTCCATTCATCTCCTTCCTTAATTCTTATTTGATGATACCCACTACGCAAATCAATTTTTGAAAACACACAAGCACCATGCAATTCATCAAGCATATCATCCAAACGAGGGATGGGATGGCGATATTTTACCGTGATGTTATTAATGGCTCGGCAATCGCAGCACATCCGCATAGTTGAGTCCTTCTTGGGTACGAGTAGAACGGGTACCGCACAAGGGCTCAAACTCTCCCTCACGTGCCCCTTAGCTAAAAGCTCGCCGATTTACCTTTTCAACTCCTTCGTCTCCTCCGGGTTGGTGCGGTAGGCTGGTCGGTTTGGTAGCGTAGCCCCGGGCATAAAATCAATTTGATGTTCAATCCCTCTAATTTGTGGTAATCCATGTGGTGTCTCATCGGGAAAGACATCAACAAATTCCTGCAAAACCGATTGAATAGAATGGGGTAGAGAAGAGAGTTCGTTAGTAATAACCAAGTTCTCTCGAAACCGCAGCAAGACCATCGGTTTTTCTTCCCTCATACACCACTTGACGTCACACGGTCTAGCAAGGAAAGACTTGTGCGTCACTCCACTCGCCGTGGATCCCACCTGCTGTTCTTTGTGTTTTACCACCTCCGCCTCATTTTGTAACTTCACTTAGTCTTCATGCACTTGTTTAGGGCTAAGAGGAACAAGTGACACTCTCCGTTGTTTGAACTAAAAAAAGTACTTGTTGGTAAACCCGTCATGGGTAACTCGCCTATCAAACTGCCATGGCCGACCTAACAAGATATGGCACGCCTGCATGGGAATAACGTCACACAAAACTTCATCTTCATACCTCCCAAGGCGAATGGGCACGCTAACCTGCCTTGTAACCTTGACGATGCCGGTCTCATTCAACCATTGTAGGCGATACGGTGTTGGGTGCTTCACCACGGTCAGCCCCAACTTTTCCACCATGTGCTTACTCGCTACATTCGCGCAACTGCCGCCATCGATGATCACGCTGCAGAAGTTATTGTTGACAAGACATCTCGTGTGGAAGAGGTTCTCCCGTTGTTCCAGCTCTGCCGCTCGCGGTTGCACACTCAATGCTCGCCGGGTGACCAAAAAATTGCCCGTGAAGGCATCTCCGTCGTCCAGCACTGTCTCGTCGGGGTCTTCTAAGTTCGGCATCTCTGGATCGATCTCTTCTCCATCAGTGATGACCTCACCGTCGTCTCGGAAAATCATGATGCGCCTGTTCGGACATTCGCTCATGATGTGTCCAACGCCATGACACTTGAAGCATTTCTTGTCGCGGTATTTTCCTTCGGGACTGACGGTAGAACTCGGATGGTTGGCCTGCTCTCCTGCGTTGATCGGGCTCTGTCGGTGATGGTTGCCAGAGCTGAACGAGCTCTGGCCTTGGCTCTGGGTACCGCCAGAGCTGAAAGAGCTCTGTCGCTGATTCTGGCTGCCGCCAGGGCTGGGAGTGCTCTGGCTCGGTCGCTGATTGCTGCCAGGGCTGAAAGTGCTGCGCTGGGTACTGCCAGCACTGACATTGCTCCGCTGACTTCCGCCAGAGCTGAACGAGCCCCGCTGCTGACTGCCAGCGCTGAAAGTGCTCCGCTGGTTTTCGACAGAGCTGCCCCTCCTCTTTAGCTGAGTTTCAATTTTGATAGCCATATAATGCTGCAACTCCACCTTGTCGCGAATATCCCAATTTAATCCAGCCAAGAATCTAGCTATGGTCGCCTCTCTATCCTCCACCACCTTAGCTCGAATCATGACCATCTCCAGTTCTTTGTAGTATTCATCCACGCTCCTATTGCCTTACCTCAAATTTTGTAATTTGTGGAATTGCTCTCGGTAGTAGTGACTAGGTAAGAAACGCTTCCTCATGACCCCCTTCATCTCGGCCCACGTCTGAATGGGTTGTTTACCAGATCTCTTTCGGCTTGTAACCAGTTGAGCCCACCATGCAAGTGCGTAATCGGTGAATTCAATCGCAGCCAACTTCACCTTCTTAAGCTCGGAGTAGTTATGGCATTCAAATATCAGCTCTATCCTTTTCTCCCATTCAAGATATAGCTCGGGATCGTTCCGTCCTTGGAAGGGAGGGATGGTCATCTTGATGTTGTCATCTAGAAAGCTCTGTCCACTTACGCGACGCCAACGCCCCTCTCCATCTTCCTCATACTCGGACTCCTTGGCCTGCTCATTGCAAGGATGAACATGTCTAATTGGCATGCGCCAACCTCTAGGACCACGTCCACCACCGCCTCCTCGACCTCCACGACCACCCTGGTTACCTCGACTAGAGGTGGAATGATATTGTTCAAAGAGATCCATGCGTTGATCCATCCTCTCATGCATGTCCTGAAATTCGGATCGCATAAGCTGGCCAAACTCCGACCGTAAGGTTTCCAGAACGAGTTTGGTGTTCGGATCAAGAGTAGGTTGATCCTCCTTGGGTGACTCCTGTTCAACTTGCTTGGACATTGTAACCCTAAAACAAGAAAAGTGAGTAAAAACAACAAAAATAAAGAAACCTCACCACCTCACAACTCTCGTGTATCACACACAAAGATGATCGCTCACACTCGTGTATCACACAAAAAACGGCTTTTTCCCTCTAATGATCTCACCACTCTTGCCTTTTTTCTCTCAATTCTCTCTCAAGAAAATCAAACTCCCTCAATCTACCACTTGAATTCAAAATACCAACTGCACAACAAGAACACCAAGTGCACTCAACGAGAGCACTCAATGAAACGCCCCTCAAGGAAACACAGCAACACACGGATTGTATAGGACTCGACAAAACAACGAAAAACTCCTAAACGCAGGCTGGAAACCGATCTAGTGTTGCGTAGAAAAATAAGACACGACTTTCTATACTACCCAACGAACCAAAGGACCAAAGAATATTGCTAATAAATAGAAATAGGTCGAAAATGTTATGAAGTATGGTGATTACTGTTTGCGTTTTTGTTTTTGTGTTTATGTGTATATCTTTTTCTTATTTTTTTTTTTTTTACTATGGTAATATAAACATATGGAAGTATGTAGGATGGCGATGAATGATGTAGTATAGATGATGTAGCGAATGATGAGTATGGATTATGGAAAACGGTAAATATATGGATAACAAAACTGTAGCAAGATCGACCCTTACGAAACCTGGATGATGATACCAAATGATAAGAACCTCGCCGGTGCAGGGCTGAACCTTGCAGTGCAGAGCTGATTCCTGCAGTGCAGAGCTGACTCCGACCGGACTGACACTTGCAGGGCTGATCGAGCTTTGCCGAATAATTCAGAGACAAACGACCCGGAAGGCTTGACACAAAGCTAATTGACAAAGCTGAAACGATAAAGATGGAAATCCTAAAATATCAACACCTAACCCACAAAATGATCTAGGCGAACGAATCCCTAAACCCCAATGTTTAGTTGATGCAGCCATTCGGGGACGATGAATGACACGCGACGAGGGATGATGAACTCGCCGTTACGTCGGTAAACTGAATTCTGGCCTTGGCAAAATTCAGGAAGAACTCGATAATCTCAAGAGAGAAAAATCACAATTTAATTGATAAAAAAAATTAGCTACCTTCGTCCAACACATAAAAGCCATATATATAGGCAAACTAAACCCTAATCTAAGAAGGAAACAAACATGAAAACAAGGAAACTTAAAAACAAGGAAATAAAGAAACTTGTCCAACACGCTTTAAACAACTAGCGAGAAAAACCAACTCCAAAAACGTTAGCTCTGGAATACGCCAGCGCTGGAAGCGCCAGCTCTGAAATCGCCAGCTCTGGAATCGCCAACTCTGGAATCGCCAACTTCTGAAAATTCCAACTCTGAAAAATCCAGCTCTAAAAAATCTAGCTCTGGATACTTGTCTGTGCTGGGCTTAGCTCTGCCCTGAACTAGTGCCAGGTCTGGAGCTCAGCCCTGCCATGAACTTCAGTCAACCTTGGATTAGAACTCTGCACTGAAAAGTTTTCCAGCTCTGCTCTACACGTGATAAGAGTCACTACACCTGAACTCTGCTCTGAAGGCCTTTCTCGAATCGGCCTTTTCAGCTCTTGCTTCCAGACCTCTTCCACTAAGGCCATTAAGTTAGCCCTGAATGTCTTATTTCTAGCTCTCGTCACCGGACCAACGGGCACAAAGATCGGATCGCTAATCTGGGCTGCACTCGGAGCTCTGCTCAGTGTCATAGCTGGACTCGGAGCTCTGCTCGATGTCTCGGAGCTCTGCTCGGTGTCATAGCTGGACTCAGAGCTCTGCTCGGTGTCATAGCTGGACTCGGAGCTCTGCTCGGTGTCATAGCTGGAGCTTTGCTCTGGGTTGCATCAGAGAAGGTCTTCAAGATTTCTTCCGTTAGAGAGTAATTTGAATTTGGGCTGAGCTTCAATCTTCGAGGTTCCTTGTTTGGTGAGAACGGCTATGTTGATGAGCAGGAGATGCGACGTCTCTGATAAAGTAGTCACCAAATAGGAATGACCTCTGCAGAGAAATGATGATCCAGAGATCTCTGCATTTAATGCGGCTATACTTTTGGAGTACGTGGCTTCCTTTGAACGTTGGAGGTTCAGTCCGAGGAAGAATGTTTTACTGATACTTGACTTTAGCATCAGTCCGCTAATTCCACATGGCACGCATTAAGTAATCAGTTCAAGACTGATTCTTCGACTGTTGCTTCAGTCGGCAACTTCAGTCTTCAGTCCTTCGTCCTTCAGTCTTCAGTCTTCAGAACAGCAACTAAACTAGAAAAGAACTCTAACAATTGAGTTCGAACAGTTCTAGTCTATTACAAACAAAGCCTGTGGATTTTGGTATCATCAAAACAAGGATTAGGATATTGCATTAAGTTCCCAACAATTTCCCCCTTTTTGATGATGCCAAAACCACACAACAGTTCTAGGCAAGAAAAAGATTGAACTCAGAGTACAAGTTCTAAAACAGGGTGAATACTATTCCCCCTTGACAATAGAACATAAAAACTTGTACTTGGAGAAAGAACAAAACAGTTCAAACACAAAACGAGGATAAGACAGAAAAACATTAATCAGAGCCTGGACAAAGAGTCATTATCTTCATGTTGAGATCAAAAGAAGTTATTTTCATTTAAAAGAAAGACTGATGAGACATCAGTCGAGGTACAGAGCAAGACTTACAAGGGAGTGAAAACATCAATACAAAACACATGGGAAACCCATGGACTCCAGTAGTCTGCTTGGCTGCGCCTTGAACTTCTTGATCTTCATCTTCAGTCTTCATGTTCCTAAGCTTGTTCCACTCACACTTGTTTTCCGTTGACTTGAGGTCTCTACTGAAATGTCATCCTTACAACTTCTGGTGATCCTTTTGCTTTATCATCTTCAGTCTTTTGAGAAGATGCAGGGAATTACCTTCGAGAAGGTTTTTCTTTGACTTCCTACTTTCCCCCTTTTTGGCAACATCAAAAAGACAGCTGATGATGGGAGCTATGATCGGATAGGACTCAACTCCGATTCTCAAGCACTTGTGGGAGGACTTGAGAAGAGGATGAGTCCAGAGATGCAGAAGAGGAAGACGCCAGTGGGGGTGAGAGGTGAGGAGGGACACGGAGAAGTGAAGGAGAGCGAAAGGATGAAGAAGATGGAAGAATGAGGAAGGCTGCCTTAGAGAGAGAGAAGGCTGCCTTGAATGGAGAAAGAGAGGCTTAAGAAGAAGAGAGAGGGGACGGGGATGGAGAAAGAGGAAGAGTACGAGAGAAGGGTGTAAGAAAGAAAAATCGAAACAGTGACAGCCAAGAGGACTAACACTGTCGATTTTCCAGCACAAGGTTTTTGAAGAATGGACCTTGTGCGGCTGAAGATGCTGGCCGACAACGAGAGAGAGCTCGTTGTTGTTGCATGCCAAGGAGGTGTACAAGATATATGAAATAAAGTTGATATCCTCCGGAAGCTTTGAAGCTTCTTGGTGCCAGGCATGAGGATGGAAGACACTCGCTTCGCTGGATACAAGTGAGAATGGAGCAAGCTTTAACGTCGGAGAGACGTTGAGATCCAGTGGAAGGGTCCGGTGAAGACCAAGCATGTGAGCGTCATTCTCCCACTCCATGACTTTGCAGCCATTGATATCTCCTTTTGTCGGAACAAATTTTTCTCTGCAACTTTTTGAAAGATTGAAAATTTTTCTCACAGTGAAGGCTGTGGAGAGTTGTTAGTTGATGCAGAAAACAAGCGAAGACATCAAGGTATAAATAGACAAATTTTACCAAGAAGGAAGATGAAAAAGTTTTTCGAAAACTGTGCCTAAAATATTTTTGAAGGAAAATTTCACGTCCGCCGTCACTGCAGAGGATGGAAGCTTCAAAAGGTAAGAATGATCATTGCATTGTCATGTCAATGAGATTCTCAAGAATTTTGATTACAGAGGCAAAATGGTTGGAAAGATTTTTAGAAAAGATCAGGACAAGTGAAATCAAATCAAATCTTCTTAAGGGTACTTGTCCTTCACGGATATTTCATTTTCCAACAATCAGTTAAAGATTTTGAAACAAAATGATCAGTTAGAGAAAACTTTTGAATTCAGACAAAAAGACTCATAACTGAAATAACTGATTTTTAAATAGTAAGTTGAAAGTACTTACTGATCGACTGATCATAGTAGTCAGTCGATACCACTGATCCTGGTTAACTTATCAGGATGAGTTTCCTTCAAATGAAGACTTGTCTTCATTGCTTTCCACGTCAGCAGTCGTAGAGCATCAGTGGGTTGACCACCAGTCATCATGACTGTTTGAGGAGATCTTCAAACACAGCATCACTCTTCTGGGTTGATGAGGCCGATCCTTCTACATAGATCGTTGAACCTTTCTTCAGGAAGAGCTTTGGTCAGCAAGTCTGCTCTCTGAACTAAGGTCGGAATCCATTCAACAGAGATATCCTTCTTTTCGACGTGATCACGAATGAAGTGATGTCGAATAGCAATATGCTTGACTCTGGTGTGATGAACTGGATTCTGCGAGATTGCAATAGCACTGGAGCTATCGCAATAGATTGGGACTTCCTTTTCTTCGATCCCATAGTCCTTCAGTTGTTGGACTAACCATAGGAGTTGTGAACATCAGCTTCCCGCAGCAACATATTCAGCTTCAGTTGTGGAGGTGGCGATTGAAGTCTGCTTCTTTAAAAACCATGAGATAAGCTTGTTGCCTAGGAATTGACAAGTTCTTGAAGTTGATTTGCGATCAATTTTGCATCCTGCAAAATCTAAGTCAGAATATCTGGTGAGCTTGAAGTCATCGTCAACTGGGTACCACAATCCTAAGTTGGGTGTGCATTTAAGATATCACAAAATTCGTTTTGCAGCATCTATATGAGCTTCCTTTGAATCTGACTGATATCTTGCACAAACCCCGACTGCATACGCTATGTCTGGTCTGCTCGCAGTCAAATACAGCAATGATCCAATGATTTCTCTGTATTTGGTTGAAGATACAGATTTTTCTTCTGATCCTGGATCAACTTTCCAGTTTGTGTTCATTGGGATCTTGACTGATTTCATGTGCTAAATACTGAACTTGGAGATCAGTTCTTTGGTGTATTTTGACTGATTGATCAGTATTCCTTCACTGGTCTGCTTGACTTGTAATCCGAGAAAGAAATTCATTTATCCCATCATGGACATCTGAAACTTGTTAGTCATGATATCAGCAAACTTCTTGCACATGCGTTCGGATTTGGATCCGAAGATTATGTCATCGACATAAATCTGAACAAGTAGGAGATCTTCTCCTTCTTTGAGAGTGAACAACGTTCTGTCCACTGATCCTTTCTTGAAACCTTGTTCAACAAGACACTTAGAAAGAGTAAGTACCATGCTCTTGGAGCTTGTTTCAAGCCATAGAGCCCTTTCTTCAGCTTGTACACTTTTTCTGGTCTTGCAACCTCAAACCCTGGAGGTTGTTCCACGTAGACTTCATCAGTGAGCACTCCATTAAGAAATGCGCACTTCACATCCATTTGGTGTACCTTGAATCCTTTGTGAGCTGCGAAGGCTAAGAAGAGCCTGACTACTTCCAATCTGGCAACTGGGGTAAAAGTTTCATCGTAATCGATTCCTTCTTCTTGACTGTAACCTTTTGCTACTAGCCTTGCTTTGTTTCTCACAACATTTCCTTCTTCGTCTTTCTTGTTTTTGAAAATCCATTTCAAACCAATCACCTTTGCATCGTCTGATCGATCCACAAGCTCCCAAACTGAATTCCAATTGAGAGCTTCTTCGACGTCCTTGGGCTCTGTAGATGATAAGAAACAGTTGAAATTCTTATCTTCGTTGATGCAGTTCTGGTTGATATCAAAGACGAGGTTGCACATCGATCTTCGAGTCTTTACACCGTTTGATGGTTCTCCAATGATGTTCTCCTTTGAATGGAGTTCAAGCCATCTTCGATACTTCTTGATTTCTTGTGGTGATGGTGGAGGTTCTTCAGTCAAAATGGTTCTGAATTGTTGAGCATTTTCTTCAGCAGGGGAGAGTTGAACTGGAGCTGCTTCGGCATGTTCAACTCGTTCTTCGGCTACTGGAGTTTCTCTTTGACTGATGCCATCTGCTGTGGCTCCAGTCTGAGCTTCAGACCTTGTAAATTAAGAAACTAGGCATGAAACTAAAGTGCATAATTTAAATTGCATGATTGAAAAGAAAGCATAAATGTAAAGGCACGATAAGAACATAATGAAACGAATTAAATTGAATTAAAATACTAAATACCGTAATCGTCTTGAACGTGTAATTGTGTCACTCAATCATAATCCAAGAATAAACTAAAATAAAACCTAAATCGAAACCTATCTAAGAACAATGAAATTCAAAAGCTATGAAGCACTAAGAAAGTAAGTAAATTCCTAAGTTTCGGCTGCCAACGAAAGAAGATCTCAAAGGCATCAAAAACTAGGGCAAAGGATGATTTTTAAAATGAAAACTAAGCCCTATTTATAGACTTCAAAATACTCTTGATCACCATGAAAGTTACCATGCAAAGTAGAACTCTAAAGGCAATAGAATCGTGTAAGATAAGGCAACTCCAACTGGCATCGCACTCTGCAAAACACCTCCACTCTGGCGACAATTGCAGCTCTAGCAACATACGCGAACTCTGGAGAGTCGGCTCTGCTACGGCATAGTGCAGAGCTAAAAGTCAGCTCTGACAGTAGCGAGCTCTGAAAGGTGCAGAGCTGAAAAGTCAGCTCTGCATAAGTTGACTCTGAAGGTCCTTAGCTCTGCTCTGTAAATCTTTACTCTGCTCTGTCAAGTTATACTCTGGCGCGTAAGTTAGCTCTGCTCTGATACGTTTGTTCTGCTCTGGAGATTTCAGCTCTGAGAGGGAAGTTCATCTCTGAAGACTTCGGCTCTGACTCTGCTACAGAGCTATCCTCGCAGCTCTGCTCTGACGAGCTTCTCTGCTCTGCTCTGCAACGTGGGCTTTTCTACTCTGGTGCGGGCTTTTCAGCTCTGCAGTCCAGAGTACGCCTAAAAACACCATTCTTAACCAAAAATCTCCAAAATTGCACTCTTCCATCTATAAAACCTAAATCTCCTGCAAAGCATAAAACAACACATAAAACGCACCAATTTCCAGAAGATTTAACTTAAAATATGCACATGCAAACCCCTAAATTTAGAACAATTAAGCATAAATCAAACACCCCCACACTTAGCCTTTTGCTTGTCCTCAAGCAAAATCCTTATGAATCCTAGGAAGAGATTGGTTTCAACAATGCTAATTTCCATCCAAACATTCACGAAGTCAATTCAAAAGTTTACAATCAACACACATCTCTCGATCATGCAAGTAACTCAAAGTTTAAGAAGCAACAAAAGAGTAATGCAAGTAATTCGATCAGACCCAATTCTCCGCTAGAAGTGAATTCCCTAATGTGATCGCCTTTATAATCAATATCACCATTTTTCACACTTTGTGTGCTTAAAGTTTCGACAGTAGAGCCATAATTCGTGAAATAAAAACCATTTGGATGTAATCCAAAGTTTTTTCACGTGGTTTCCCATGCTCATAGTTGGACTAGAGGAGCAGAGACTCAGAGCTGTCACGTTTTCAGAACAGGCCAGATGTTTCAGAGCTGGCAATTTCAGAGCTGGTTTCCAGCGTTTTTCACAGATAAGATACGATCGTAGGCAATCACAATGACAACACTCCTTCTAGCATCTACCGGATAAATCACGTTTTACTTACTTACAATCGTGTTGCAACAAAACTCATAATTCTTTGCTTAATCAAGCAACATATATCAAGAGTAAAACAAGAATAACCACCAAACAAACACAAACCCGAAAATCACATCGATAACCATCTTCTCTTCCGCAAATTCATAAAAAATAGTGAGTATCAAAGAAAAAAAACTAAGCATAGAAAGATCAATTTCGCCCAATTGAAAGCATAAGCACAACAAAACACCCCCCCCCCACACTTAAAGCATGCCATGTCCTCAGGGCACAAAAGAAGTAAGAAGAGTTAGAAGAACGTCCCTGATTATCGGCATTGAAGAGTAGAAGCATTGTGAGAGGTGGTGAAAAGTGGGATTTGCGATCTGCAGAGTGGAGAGTGGCAGCGCTGGCAACTGCAGAGTAGAAAGTCAGCTCTGACTCTGCACGGCAGAGTCAGAGTAGAAAATGCAGCGCTGTCATCATGCAGAGTGGATTTTAGCTCTGCCCAGTGCAGAGCTGGGCTGTTCAGCGCTGGCGTCTGCAGAGTGGAAAATACAGCGCTGAAAACAAAGTCATGAACACCCAGAAAATCAAAGTATCCACATAGCAACCAAAACTTAGGACAAACACAAAACAAAAACTAAAAACAAAAAAAGAACAAGAAAGATAAAAACATAAAAAGCAAACCAACGGTGGGTTGCCTCCCACCAAGCGCTAGATTTAAAGTCTCCAGCCCGACTTCAGATCTGACCCTTAGTGAGGATCGTGTAGAGTGTGAGACTCCACCAGCATCGAAGTACTCAAATGCCCATAATAGGATTTCATGTTATGACCGTCTCCTCTGAAATTCTCCTTAGCAATCTTAGTGTACAGCTCGGCTGCACCAAGGTCAAACACGTCCTTTGGCAACACACCTTCTTTATCCTGGGACAGCGCTGCCGATCTGAACCTTGGCTTCTCCTTTTTCTCTTCTAAGAATACGTACTTGAGATTGGCTGGGAGTTCCTTCAGTTCAAGCGCTGGCTTCCTGGCTCCCACCGGTTCATCCAACGACAGCTCTGTATGGCACACCTTCTCTGAGCTGGGCAGTGCAGAGCTGAAGGGTGTAGAGCTGGCGAGTGCAGAGCTGAAGAGTGCAGAATTGGCGAGCACAGAGCTGAACTCTTCAGCATCCCGGGCTAGCTCTTTCATGTCTGCCGATCCAGCACAGACTTCCACACACTCCTGCTCCTGTACAAAAATTGACTCAACCTAAACACTACTCTAGATTGACTCGCAATAGTACGAGATCTATTGTAATGTGTAAGTTAACCCAAGTCGTCTCTTAAGGAAAGTCTTTAAGGGCTTCTAATTGTATCATAGGAAAAACAATAAACATTTGAATTAAAAACTAGAACTTCATAAATTAAACATAACTTGGAAAGTAAAATTAAACTTAGAAATTAAACTAGGCAAGAAACTATAGAAATCCTAGACAATAATTTAAATAACTTAAAGTAAAATTCGAACTTAAGAAACTAAACACGATTAAACTATGAAAATTAAAGACTTGTAAATTAAATACTTCCTAAACTAGGCATGAAACTAAAGTGCATAATTTAAATTGTATGATTGAAAAGAAAGCATAAACGTAAAGGCACGATAAGAACATAATGAAACGAATTAAATTGAATTAAAAATACTAAATACCGTAATCGTCTTGAACGAGTAATTGTGTCACTCAATCATAATGCAAGAATAAACTAAAATAAAAACTGAATCGAAACCTATCTAAGAACAATGAAATTCAAAAGCTATGAAGCACTAAGAAAGTAAGTAAATTCCTAAGTTTCGGCTGCCAACGAAAGAAGATCTCAAAGACGTCAAAAACTAGGGCAAAGGATAATTTTTACAATGAAAACTAAGCCCTATTTATAGACTTCAAAATACTCTTGATCACCATGAAAGTTGCCATGCAAAGTAGAACTCTAAAGGCAATAGAATCGTGTAAGATAAGCCAACTCCAGCTGGCATCGCACTCTGCAAAACACCTCCACTCTGGCGACAATTGTAGCTCTGGCAGCATACGCGAACTCTGGAGAGTCAGCTCTGCTACGGCATAGTGCAGAGTTAAAAGTCAGCTCTGACAGTAGCGAGCTCTGAAAGGTGCAGAGCTGAAAAGTCAGCTCTGCATAAGTTGACTCTGAAGGTCCTTAGCTCTGCTCTGTCAATCTTTGCTCTGCTCTGTCACGTTATACTTTGGCGCGTAAGTTAGCTCTGCTCTGATACATTTGTTCTGCTCTGGAGATTTTAGCTCTGATAGGGAAGTTCAGCTCTGAAGACTTCGGCTCTAACTCTGCTACAGAGCTATCCTCGCAGCTCTGCTCTGCTCTGCTCTGCAAAGCGGGCTTTTCTACTCTGGCGCGGGCTTTTCAGCTCTGCAAAGCGGGCTTTTCTACTCTGGCGCGGGCTTTTCAGCTCTACAGTGGGTTTTTCAGCTCTGCAGCGGGCTTTTCAGCTCTGCAGTCTAGAGTACGCCTAAAAACACCATTCTTAACCAAAAATCTCCAAAATTGCACTCTTCCATCTATAAAACCTAAATCTCCTGCAAAGCATAAAACAACACATAAAACGCACTAATTTCCAGAAGATTTAACTTAAAATATGCACATGCAAACCCCTAAATTTAGAACAATTAAGCATAAATCAATGATCTTGGTGATATGTGGCTTCCTTTGAACGTTGCAGGTTCAGTCCGAGGAAGAATGTTTTACTGATACTTGACTTTAGTATCAGTCCGCTAATTCCACATGGCACGCATTAAGTAATCAGTTCAAGACTGATTCTTCGACTGTTGCTTCAGTCGGCAACTTTAGTCTTCAGTCCTTCGTCCTTCAGTCTTCAGTCTTCAGAACAGCAACTAAACTAGAAAAGAACTCCAACACTTGAGTTCGAACAGTTCTAGTCTATTACAAACAAAGCCTATGGATTTTGGTATCATCAAAACAAGGATTATGATATTCTATTAAGTTCCCAACAGTTTCACCAACAGGAGTTTTGAAAACCTCGCTGGAGTTACCATCGCCTAAGCCAGATGAAGGAATTCCACCAATCTCCTTCCCCTTAGGGTCAGCCAACGGCGCATCCAAACTCTCATCACTATGGGGCATCCGAGCATCAACAGATTTAGGTCGCCACCCAACAGAACGGTCCCTGGAATTCCTCCTCTTTCGAGACCTGTTGCGATGCTTCCGACCACGCAAATTATTATCCTGCTCAGTCTGCTTAGTTGGAGAAGTAAGGTCCTTCTCCGAACTTAGTTTCCTACAATCGTCAGAAGCATGGCCAATCGCAAAACAAAGACAACAAAAATATGGCAAATTTTCATATCCAAATTCAATTTCAAAGATATCATCATCACATTTAAAGTCAAGAAATTCAGGGATATCAATCGTCACATTCATCTCAACCAACACTCTAGCAAAATAGCCAACAAAAGCTAGCCCTAGCAGACATGCGATCTATCATAATAGGGGTGCCAACATGCCTAGCAATACCAGTAAGAACTTCAGGGTGTCAAAACTCATGCGGGAGATTAAAAATTCGAACACATACCTGAGCTGTGGAGGAAGCCATCTTGTTAGGATTGAAATTAGGAGTCCATGCCTGAAGATAGATAATCCCGACACGCAGAAGCCAGGCAGACTTCGTAAAAGCAACAACATAATCCTCTTGAGTAGAGAATTCAGAGTGAAATATCCTTTGCCAAGAGGGATAACCTCCCAAGGAGAAGATGGCTTCCATAATCCAGAAAGCTCTAAATAAAGGTCAGCAGTAAAATGGGGCGACTCACCCTTCCAAAAGAGAACCCGACCATGAATAGCATGCTGAAAAGAACGGACTTGTCGTTGTCGAAAGGCACAAGAAACTGAAAGAACCAGTCTATCATTCTCAATAGATGGCTTCAAAACTGTAAAGTCATGAGCTGGGACGTAAGTAGGACGTCCCGAAGTACGGATGAGCATCTCCGCAAAGGATTTCAAAGGAGGAGGAATCTACCCCCTGGAAAGAGTGACTGGCTACTGAACTTCCGCCTTCGAAACAAGCAAATCCAACGCAGTCGGCTGAACCAACTCGACGCTCCAGGCAAAAACTACTCCCGCGAAACCAGCAGCAGCAATGCTACTATGGGACGGCAGCTGGTGCGTATAGTTACTTGGGTGAACAGCGCGTGAGCCAAAAATCTCGGTCGAAGAGGCGGCCGCCAAGGTAGTAAACAAGTTCACAGATGAAGAGGAGGTCGAGTTAACCAAATTTACAGCAGAAAAACTCCCAAAACCGGTTGGAGTCGAAGCATGTACATGAGAGATCGAATCAATCAGAGTACCGGTGGCTGTAGACAGCAGGATCCCGGACGAAATGAGCGACGAATCCGAAGCCAAAGGAATACCTTGATCTCTGACAGTCGCAGAAACTAAAGAATCCATGACAAAAACCCTAGTCGCCATAGTAGGCGACGTGAGCTCTTGAACCCTAGAATCCCTTCCCGCAGCATTACTTGAGAAAAAAGGGACAGTCGCGGATGGACTGCCGGCGACCAAAGGAGCAGACGTCGCAGTAATAGTGTCGATGACATAAGGAGCAGACGCTGAGGGCAAAACACCGCTAGAGGAAGGAACCCTAGCCGCCACGTGAAGGAAATCAGAGCCCGACACTTCGGGAAAGAGAAAACCGTCTCTGAGGAGGTTTTCATCGATCGCAAACTCATCATCGGAGGGAGGCGAAGTCGGAGAAAAGCCCAGCAGCGGCAAAGGATCCGCGTTTGAGACAGTCGAAGAAGCGCCCAACTGCGGCGCACAAGGGACGAGCGAAAGGAAATTAGCGGTACAGAAGACAAGCATGGTGTCGGCCGGAGAAAACTAAAAGCCAACCGGCCAAAGAGCAGAAGCTCCAACGAGGGAAGCTTGCCTAAACGGCGAAGAAGTCACGGTCGTGAGAGGGAGAGCGCCGAGTGCATTTTCGGCATCTTTATGATTAGAAAAAATCATATTTACTATAAGATAAATCTTATATATGATGAACAAAATTCTTATTTGATATGAACACAAGTCTTATCCCGAAGAATCATATTATTGTTAAGTGCAATCTCATACAAGTAATATCATATTTATTATTAGAAAAGGTTACATTTTCTAGAAAAAGTCATATTTCCTATTAAATAATTCATTATGTTTGCTATTATGAAAAGTCATATTTACTATTATTAAAAGTTATATTTTCTATTAGAAGAAATCATATTTCCTATTAAGTAATTCAATATATGTTGCTATTATGAAAAGTCATATTTATTATTATTATCAAAAGTCATATTATCTATTATAAAAAATAATATTGTCTATTAAATAATTCTATATGTTTGCTACTAAGATAAGTTTTATTTGATTTACATTAAATAAAGTCTCATTTACGAATAAAAATATTTCATAAAAAGTCATATTTACGAAAGAAATATCATAATTTTATTTTTTGAAATGTCTTATTTACTTTAGCTAAGTCTTATTTGATTTTATGAAAAATATCATATGTTTTTGTAAAAAAAATAAAAGCTATAAATATAAATAAAATATTTTAACTAGGAATTGAACCTAAATCTCTTTGTTCATAAACTAACAACTTATCCATTAAATCAAAAAGTCCTTATTGATTATAAATTTCTTAAAGTATTATTTAATTTTACGAAAGATATCGTATATATTTCCAAAAAAAATAAAAATAGAGTCACATCAACTAGAAATCGAACTAAATTTTCTAAATTCATAAATTGACATCTTCTATTGGGGCACAAAACCTTTATTGATTATTATTATATATAAACTTTATTTATCTAGTACAAAAATATTATATAAATTATAAATAGATAGGTATTCTTATAAAAGTCAATATATCAAACTAATCTATTTTTTTATAGTAAATTGAAAATTTATTCACTCTAAAAACTTAAAAAGTTGCCCAATTTTTGTATTAAATAACTAAACTCCCTCTAAGATTAAAATTAAAAAATTACCCACACCAAATCTATTCTGTCTAGTCGGTCTCTCTCATTCTGTACACATTCTCTCTCTCTCTCCTCGTAAATGCTTCAATGTGGCGAATTCGTAGCTATCAGTGAAACTCACAATTTGGATGATAGTAAAAAGCAATTGTGTCTCGTTGATCGAATCTACATAAAAGTATCACTAATTATGTCTCATGATTTCAATACTTCGTGGTTAACTAGTACTTATTGTAGTGGTTAGGCTTTCAATGATTTTTCGTCTAAAAGATATGAGAAAAGCATTCCCAGCCCACCACTAAAGGAGTGGTGGGAAGCATTTTGTTGTACAGGAGCAATTATTATCAGCATTAGCACATAAAGAAATTAAAGAGAAGGCGCATGCCTTAATTTAATTGTATGTTCACAATCATCTTCAGCTTTTTTTTTTTTTTCTTAATTGATCAATAACTCTTAATTAAATAATGTTTCTTAGAAAGTAAGCACATGGAGTTACAGAAGCATTTTGCATTTTCTATGCATCAACTTGTTTTGTTTTATGAGTTGGTCTTGTGTGCGGGTGGCCGCACAGTATGCGGTCCACCCGGACACATCTATAGATATTAAAAGTTTTCTTAATTAATTCCAAAAGTATTGTTTGCTATAGTGGTTAAAGTGCATCTCATGCTTTCAAAGGCGAAGTGTTCGAAACTTCCTGTCCCATATTTTTACTTTCTATTTTTTCCTTTTTTTTGTTTTTTTTTTTCTCCGATTTTTTCATTTTCTTCGTTTTTTTGTTCTTTTTTTTTTTCCTTTTTTTCTTGTTTCAACTTTTTTGTCTTTGTTTCTATTTTTTGCAACTTTTTTGTTCCTTTGTTTCTATTTTTTCGTTTTTTTTTTGTTTCTTTTTGCTTTTCATTCAACTTTTTTTGTCCTTTTCATTTTTTTTCTTTTTGTTAGCTCTTTTATTTTCTTCTATTATTCTGTTTAATTTTTTCGTCAATGTAAAGTATTATATTTTCTAAACCCTAAACCTTGAAAATTAAACCCTAAACTCTAATAGGAATATTTACTTTTAATAAAGAAAAGATATACATTTGTTCCTATGAATGAAAATAACAATTATCGTAAATAAATTTAATAATTTATAAACATTACATTTTATCATAACAATAATTATTTTTCCTTACGACAATGATTACTTGACCAAATATACAAAATTACAAGTTCTAACGAGTAAAAATAACATTACTTTTATACATATCAATCATTACTTTTTCTTACAATAATATTATTTGATCAAATAACTAAAAGTACAAATTCTAAGAAATAAAAGTAACAATTATCGTGAACAAATGTAATAATTTAGAAATATTACATTTCATGTAATAATAATTACTTTTTGTTATGACAATATTTACTTTTAATAAGTATAAAATATACATTTGTTTGCACAAATGTATTATTTATATTAATAGAAATATTTACCTCATTCAATATAAAGTATTATATTTTCTAAATCCTAAACATTGAAAACTAAACCTAAACCCTGAACACAAACACTCAATCATGAACCCTAATAGGAATATTTACTTTTAATCACCATATGATATACATTTGTTCGCATAAATGTATACATATGTTAATATAAGCAGTTAATTCATTCAAAAGTATTATAATATTTATACCTTTCATTCAATATAAAGTACTCCCTCCGTCCCATCGAAAGTGGTGCGTATTCCTTTTTGGGCTGTCCCACCGAAAGTGGTGCATTTTCTTTTTTGGTTATAATTTTACACTACAAACAATGTGGCCCCATACACATTTACACACCTTTACACTACAATCTTATTCTCCTTAAATCTCGTGGCCAAAATAGGTGCACCACTTTGACCGGGACGGAGGGAGTATTATATTTTCTAAACTTTAAACCCTAAAAACTAAACTCTAACCCATGAACACTAAACCCTAAAAACCTGAACACTAAACCCTGAGCACTAAATCATGAATCCTAATAGGAATATTTACTTTTAATAGTATAAGGATAAAAATAAACATTATGTAGAAATGTAATGTTTCGAAACATTACATTTCTTCATAATAATAATTACTTTTAATTACAACAAATGTAATAATTTTAAAAAATTACATTTGTGCATATCAATAATTACTTTTTCTTACATTAATAATTACTTGACCAAATATACAAAATTACATGTTCTGACGAGTAAAAATAACATTACTTTTATACTTTTATTTAGCTTAAGATATATATTTATTTGCATAAATGTATACTTATGTCAATATAAGTATATGTTTCCTATCATTCAATATTTTGTAAACCATAAACACTGAATAATAAACCCTAAATAGTGAATACTAAACCCTAAACCTTGAATACTTTATCCTAACCTTAGAATACTAAACCCTGATGGGAAACTTTTATTTAGTCTGATATATACATTTCTTTGCACAAATGTATACTTATGTCAATATAAGTATTTCATATCATTCAATATAATGTACTCCCTCCGTCCGCCAAAAGTATTCCACAATTACTATATTTGGCGTCCGCAAAAAGTATTCCACTTTCCTTTTTAAGCCATGGTCCCACCATTCACCTTTATATTTTATCCTTACAAACACTCTTTATTTACAAAAAACTCACCCCAAATTCAATTTCAACCACACATCTCATAAAGTGGTGGGGCCCTTTCTCCACTACATCAACATCATCACACATTTTATTAAACTCCGTGCCCGGCCAAAGTGGAATACTTTTGACGGACGGAGGGAGTATTATATTTTCTAAAGTCTAAACCCTGAAAACTAAATCCTAAACCATGAACACTAAACCTTAAAATCCTGAACACTAGACCCTGAATACTAAATCATGATACAAATATTATTAAAAAGTGCAAAATACTAATAAATTTGAAATTTAATTAAGGAAAATAACATTACTTTTCTTTACATCAATAACTACTTTTACTTACAAAAATACTTATTTGAACAAATAACTAAAAGTACAAATTCTCATAAATAAAATTAACAATTATCATGAACAAATGTAATAATTTAGAAATATTACGTTACATCATATCAATAGTTGCTTTTTCTTACGACAATGATTACTTGAATAAAAGTAAGAATTATCATGAACAAATGTATTTTTAGAAAATAATTTAGAAACAAAAGTAATAATTTAGAAACATTACATTTCATTGTAACCGTAATTATTTTTTGTTACGACAATAATTACTTGGCCAAATAGTTAAGAATAAAAGTATTAACGAGTGAAAATAATACTTTTCTTCGCATCAATAACTACTTACTTACAAAAATATTTATTATTAAAATGCATTTTATATATAAAAAAGAAAAGAAAAAAGAACCTAAAAAACCCTTGAAAGCACAAGAAAAGCAGACTAAGGGCCGAGCCTCATTAAAACCTTTTTACGGAAAACCCAGTGGGAAAAACCGTAAGAAGGAAAAAGAGTACCCGTCTAACAGAAGAAAGAACAGAAGGAGAAGAGCGGAAGAGAGAGTTTCGGGAACTCCGGCCTAACCATCGTCCCCAAACAATCTCGGCTCTAACCCAACCAAAAAACGAAACAAAGGAATGGTAGGCCGAGGGCCGGTGAGACGCCGTCGCCAACAGCAAACCAAGAATAGAAAACGCAAAGAAAAAAGAAAAGCATCACGGCCGGTTAGACGCCGTCGCCGTGAGCAAGCAAAAAGAGACAATACGGCCGGTAAGACGCCGTCGCCGTAAGTCAACAAAATCACCACGCCCGTCAAGACCAGAGGTAGCTAACAGCCGGTTATATGCCGTCGCCGTTAGCACCTCAAGCAGAAGAAAACCGCAAGGCATCCCAACGCTAGTAGTTTTGGCCGGTGAGACGCCGTCGCCAAAACTACCAAACCTCAAAGAGTAGCTCGCGCGCAAGACTCCCACACACCCCAACAGAGCCACACGGTCGGTAACACCCATCGCAGAGGAGCCCAGCGGCCGGTGGAAGACGTCGCAGTGGACACCTCTAATGGCGTACGAAGAACACAGCAGCATCAAGAAACCAGCTGCGATAAACAGAGGCATCGCAGCACCTATGCAGCGAACAGCCGAAGCCCACAACCAGCCGCCATCTGCGACCAGTAGCAGACAAACCGAAAAAGAAAGCAACAACAAGCTCAACACCGAGCACCAAAGCCCTCGCAAAGCAAGAACCGAAAACCCAACCGGAAGCTCCCCAAAACGCCTCCATAACAGCCCTCCTCTGCAAAACTAATTCTTGATGCGAACCGCACTATGCGTCACCATATCCAAGTTGGTCGCCAACTTTATCTCCTCAATGGCGAAAGGCCACCAACCCTCTTCGCGATCTTGATTTGCCATGATGTCCGCTGCTCTATTTCCTTCACGGTAAATATGCGACACCTGCATATTGAAGTTAGAAATTTTCACAATCGCTTGCTTCCAAAGACCAATGAAACGCCAAGGAACGTCCATGCTTCTCTCCTGGAGAAGCCGAACCACATACTCAGAATCAGCTTCCACCCATAGAGAAAACCATCCTCGATTATGGGCAATCGAGATTGCATGGATCACGGCCAGGAGCTCAGCTTCGAAAGCGAAACCTCGCCCACCCTTAAAGTGAAAACAGCCTCGTACCCAACCCCAGCTGTTTACAAAAATATTTATTCGAACAAATAACTAAAAGCAAAAAATTTCATAAATAAAAGTAACAATTATCATGAACAAATGTAATAATTTAAAAAAATTACATTACATCATATCAATAGTTACTTTTCCTTATAACAATGATTACTTGAATAATTATTTGATTATTTTTTTCTTTATTCTAGTATTTATTTATACATATTCAAAATAATTATTCTTATAATAAAAAATAATTATTGACATGAAGAAATGTAACGTTTTTGAAGAAATTTAATAGGAAGAAATGTAATATTTTAAAATATTACATTTTTCACAAAAATATATAAAAAATACAAAAGAAAAACAACAAATAAAAAAACAAATGAAAAATAAAGAAAATACCAAAAGGATAAAAAAACCAAAATATATTAAAAAAATACAAAAGAAAATATTGTAAAGAAAATATATATATATATATATATATATATATATTAAAATAAATAAAATAAAGAAAAGAGGAAAAGGGAAAAAAACGTAAAAACAGAAAGAAATAAAACAAAAAAAAAACGTAAAAAAGAAAAAGAAAAAGAAAAAAGGTAGAAAATTGATATAATGGAGGTCAAACTCTTGACCTGAGGAATAGAAAGTGGCTGTATAACCACTGCACCACCACATGATTTTGTTCATTTCCTTTCAAAACATATATATATATATATATATATATACATTAAATAAGCGGGTGACCGCATGGTATGCGGCCACCCGCACACAAGTTTTTGCGTTGTTTTATTTGCTACAATTGTACACGAAAAAGAATGAGATGAAATGGGGTTTAAAGAATAATGTGAACTAGAATAATGAGTTTCCAGTTTGATTTAAAACATAAAAAAATAAATACAATTTATACTCTAAAATGTCCGAACTTTTTTATAATTGTAACGTATATGAAACTACATATTAGTATATCTTCTGCCATAACAAAATCATAGTTAATGAAGGGAGATTTTCAATGATACTTTCATATATATTGTCAGTCAAACACCGAACATTAGAGTATTTAGCCGGCAAAGTTAGGGTGGTGCAAAGTTGTATATAAGGAGTTTTATTTTACAGTTAAAAGAAAAAGATGGTTAAGAAAATTTGAAGCCTGGATCTAGGTTGTTCGTCCAAGTTTTTAATTTTATCATTGATGTCTGTCCGTGGAGCAATGATAATGTAGAGATACAATTATGTAGTTATTAGAGATTGAATTTCAACATCAAACTAATGTTGGATAAGAAAATTAGTGAAAATCTATTGCTTTTGCAAACATAGAAATATTGAATAGAATGATGGAACTATCAATCCAACATTCCGTATGAAAAATAGAAAAATAACATAAAATAAGTACGCACAATGAATAGTTTTTATATTGCAATGTTAATTAATTGCAGTGCATGTTCACTGTAAAAATCTCTTTTACAATGAAGATACTTAAACTACTCAATAGAATCTCTCTAATTGAGTGGAGTTGAAAAAAAAAAGAAATATCTCTTCTAATCCTATCAACTATACTAGCAACAACTAGACTTTAATGAAGCTAATATATAATTGTCAAACATACAAACCTACCGACTAGCCCAAACAAACGAGTCTTCAACTCAAGGATTCTTGGACACACGAGTCTTCCACTCAAGGTATGTTTTGAACTAGATGTCGTGTCAGATGTTTGAACATTAACTTCGAGCTCCTGCACTTGTGTTTCTTCGTGTTTGAATTGGTACCGAATGCAGTGAGCTTTACCCCTATTTATAGATCCAATATATGCTTGATGGGTAAGAAAATCGTGGCTGAGAAAATGGGATATGGACGTGGCTACTAGGTCAAACTTGGAGCCAAAGTTTAGGTGTTGGTTAAATGATTTAACCAACATCCCTAAACCTAAGTGTTAGCTCCGGAGGGTCTCGAATAGGTGTATGGGGAGGGGGGAGAATACACCTATGGCTATTTTTCAATTTCAATCTAAATCAAAACGAACCTTTACACACAAACTCAGACACCTATTTATTGAAAAGAGTTTTGACCAAAACAGGGTTGAGGACTGATACTGAAAGACTCTTCAGTAAGGAGTTATCAGTTAAGTCCAGAGTCCTTAACTGATCCACGTAAGGCTTCAGTCGAGTTTGATAAAACAGAGATGTTATAAATCTTCCTGACTATCAGAGGATAGATCAGTCAGACTGATAACATACGCAGCGAAAATACTTTCGTTTCGCAATAGCCTTTGTTGAGCACGTTGTTAGTCTTAGGTTTCTCTTTGCACTTAGTCAGTTTTCAGTTTATCAAAGGTAAGAACACAAGTATGAAAGTAAAGCTGAAAGCGGTATATAACACAGAGATTTTTACGTGGTTCGAAAAACACTTCCTACATCCACGATCGGTTGATCAAACCAACAACTTCACTCTGCAAGTGCTTATGGGTGTACTACAAACCGATGCTAGTACTTACGGGTGCACAGCAAATCGAATACGTGTGCTTGCGGGTGCACACAACCGAATCAACTGAAGATCCAATCTTCAGTACCAACACACCTTGTTGGATTTCTCACTCCTAGCACGAACTGGCACTAGGATCTCACGGAGTTAGAGTACCTTCCTGAACTCCTTTGTAACTCAAACACTCGATTCTGTCGGTCGAAGGGAGGTTTGAAATCTTGCCAACTAAACTTCAAAGAACAAGTTCTTTGGAGCTAGTTTGACTTAGGCTTCTGGGTAAACGGAGGTTTGCCTTAGGTCTAAGAGAATATAAGTAATCAGCAGTGACTGATTTTTGGCTTTGGAATTCTCTTCTTCGATTCAAGCTTTGGAGAGGTTAAGCTTTTGGCTGAGAAATAATTTTGGCAGAGTTTCAGCTTATATTGTTGAATCGGTGAAGATTGAAGTGATCCTCGAGCGCTATTTATAGGTGAAGTCTTGAATAGATCCGTTGGCGGAGAAGGTCTTCAAGATTTCTTCCATTGGAGAGTATTTTGAATTTGGGCTGAGGCTTCAATCTTCGAGGTTCCTTGTTTGGTGAGAACGGCTATGTTGAAGAGTAGGAGATGCGACGTCTCTTATAAAGTAGACACCAAATAGGAATGACCTCTGCAAAGAAAGGATGATCCTGAGATCTCTGCATTTAATGCGGCTGTACTTTTGGAGTATGTGGCTTCCTTTAAACGTTGGAGGTTCAGTCTGAGGAAGAATGTTTAACTGATACTTGACTTTAGCATCAATCCGCTGATTCCACGTGGCACGCATTAAGTAATCAGTTCAAGACTGATTCTTTGACTGTTGCTTCAGTCGGCAACTTCAGTCTTCAGTCTTCAGTCCTTCATTCTTCAGTCTTCAGTCTTCAGAACCGAAACTAAACTAGAAAAGAACTCTAACATTTGAGTTCGAACAGTTCTAGTCTATTACAAACAAAGCCTATGGATTTTGGTATCATCAAAACAAGGATTAGGATATTCCATTAAGTTCCCAACAATTTTCCCCTTTTTGATGATGCCAAAACCACACAACAGTTCTAGGCAAAAACAAGACTGAACTCAGAGTACAAGTTCTAAAACAGGGTGAATACTATTTCCCCTTAACAATAGAACCTAAAAACTTGTACTTAGAGAAAGAACATAACAGTTCAAACATAGAACGAGAAGAAGACAGAAAAATATTAATCAGAGCTTGGACAAAGAGTCATTGTCTTCAGGTTGAGATCAAAAGAAGTTCTTTTTCATTTAAAAGACTGATGAGACATCAGTCGAGGTACAGAGCAAGACTTACAAGGGAGTTACAAAATAACAAAACAAAACACATGGGGAAACCTATGGACTCCAGCAGTCTGCTTGGCTGCGCCTTGAACTTCTTGATCTTCATCTTTAGTCTTCATGTTCCTAAGCTTATTCCACTCACACTTGTTTTCCGTTGAGTTGAGGTCTGCCTGGTTAATCTTCCTCATGATCATCTTGATGATCATTTTGCTTAATCAACTTTAGTCTTTTGACTTTCCCCCTTTTTGGCAACATCAAAAAGGTAGAATTGACTGAAGGATGAAGCTAAGACCATGCGAAGGTAGCTCGCAGGAGGGTCTAGAGAAAGATGCCGAGGGTGTGATGGAGGTGGAGAATATGAAGGTTTAGAAGAAGAAAGTGAAAGAAAAGAGTGATGAAAGTGAATGGGGGAGACGAAGAAAGGGGCAGGGGTTGGTTTGCATGGCTCTGAGAGATAGAAAGAAAGAACGACCATCATGCAAACCAAATGAGATAGAGGAGAGTAGGTTGAGAAGTATGTGGGAAAGGAAAATCGAACCAGTGATAGTCGTGAGGACAGTCACTGTCTATGTTGCGCCGGCTGACAACGAGGTCCTGCTCATTGTTGTTGCATGCCACTGAGGTGTACAAGATATCTGAAATAAAGTAGATATCCTCCGGAAGATTTGAAGCTTCTTGGCGCCAAGCATGAGGATGGAAGACACTCACTTCGCTGGATACAAGTGAGGGTAGACGCAAGCTTGACGTTGGAGAGGCGTTGAGATCCAGTGGAAGGGTCCAGTGAAGACCAAGTATGTGAGCGTCATTCTCCCACTTCTTGACTTTGCAGTCATTGATTTCTCCTTTTGTTGGAAAAAAATTTCGCTGCAATCTTTGAAGGAATTCAGATTTTTCTCACAGTGAAGGTTGTGGAGAGTTTTTAGTTGATGCAGAAAACTAGTGAAGACATCAAGGTATAAATAGACAATTTAACCAAGTAAGGAGATGAAAAAGTTTTTCGAAAATTGTGCCTAAAAATATTTTTGAAGGAAAATTTCACGTCTGCCGTCACTGCAGAGGATGAAAGCTACAAAAGGTGAGAAAGATCATTGCATTTTGTCAAATCAATGAGATTCTCAAGATTTCCATTTTCAGAGGCAAAAGGTTGGAAAGATTTTGAGAAAAGATTAGGACAAGTTAAATCAAATGAGATTTTCCCTTTTAAAAGTATTTGTCCTTCTTGGATATTCCATTTTCCAACAATCAGTTAAAGATTTTGAAACAAACTGATCAGTTAGAGAAAACTTTTGAAATCTAACATGAATACTCATAACTGAAATAACTAATTTTTAAATAGTAAGTTGAAAATACTTACTGATCGACTGATCATCGTAGTCAGTCGATACCACTGATCCCGGTTGACTTATCAGGATGAGTTTTCTTCAGAGGAAGACTTGTCTTCATTGCTTTCCACGTCAGAGGTCGTAGAGCATCAGTTGGTTGACATCAGTCATCATGACTGTTCGAGGAGATCTTCAAACGTAGCATCACTCTTCTGGGTTGATAAGGCCGATCCTTCCACACAGATCGTTGAACCTTTCTTCAGAAAGAGCTTTAGTCAGCAAGTCTGCTCTCTGAACTACAGTCGGAATCCATTCAACAGAGATATCATTCTTTTCGACGTGATCACGAATGAAGTGATGTCGAATAGCAATATGCTTGACTCTGGTGTGATGAACTGGATTATGCGAGATTGCAATAGCACTGGAGCTGTCGCAATAGATTGGGACATCATTTTCTTCGATCCCATAGCCCTTCAGTTGTTGGACTAACCATAGGAGTTGTGAACATCAGCTTCTCGCAGCAACATATTCAGCTTCAGTTGTGGAGGTGGCAACTGAAGTCTGCTTATTTGAAAACCATGAGATGAGCTTGTTGCCTAGGAATTGACAAATTCCCGAAGTCGATTTGCGATCAATTTTACATCCTGCCAAATCTAAGTCTGAATATCAGGTGAGCTTGAAGTCATCGTCTACTGGGTACCACAAGCCTAAGTTGGGTGTGCCTTTGAGATATCGCAAAATTCATTTTGCAGCATCCATATGAGCTTCCTTTGGATCCGATTGATATCTTGCACAAACCCCGACTGCATACGCGATGTCTGGTCTGCTCGCAGTTAAATACAGCAATGATCCAACGATTTCTCTGTATTTAGTTGAAGATACATATTTTGCTTCTGATCCTGGATCGACTTTCCAGTTTGTGTTCATTGGGATCTTGACTGATTTCATGTGCTGAATACCGAACTTGGAGATCAGTTCTTTGGCAAACTTTGACTGATTGATCAGTATTCCTTCGCTGGTCTGCTTGACTTGTAATTCGAGAAAGAAATTCATTTCTCCCATCATGGACATCTGAAACTTGTTAGTCATGATATCTACAAACTTCTTGCACATGCGTTCGGATTTGGATCCGAAGATTATGTCATCGATATAAATCTGAACAAGTAGGAGATCTTCTTCTTCTTTAAGAGTGAACAACATTCTGTCCACTGATCCTTTCTTGAAACCTTGTTCAACAAGATACTCAGAAAGAGTATCATACTATGCTCTAGGTGCTTGTTTCAATCCATAGAGCGCTTTCTTCAGCTTGTACACCTTTTCTGGTCTTGCAACCTCAAACCCTGGAGGTTGTTCCATGTAGACTTCATCAGTGAGCACTCCATTAAGAAATGCGCACTTCACATCCATTTGGTGTACCTTGAATCCTTTGTGAGCTGCGAAGGCTAAGAAGAGACTGGCTACTTCCAATCTGGCAACTGGGGTAAAAGTTTCAAGCTTTGGAGAGGTTAAGCTTTTGGCTGAGAAACAATTTTGGTAGAGTTTTAGCTTATGTTGTTGAATCGGTGAAGATTGAAGTGATCCTCGAGCGCTATTTATAAGCGAAGTCTTGAATAGATTCGTTGGCGGAGAAGGTCTTCAAGATTTCTTCCGTTGGAGAGTATTTTGAATTTGGGCTGAGGCTTCAATCTTCGAGGTTCCTTGTTTGGTGAGAACGACTATGTTGAAGAGCAGGAGATGCGACATCTCTGATAAAGTAAACACCAAATAGGAATGACCTCCGCAGAGAAAGAATGATCCTGAGATCTCTGCATTTAATGCGGTTGTACTTTTGGAGTACGTGGCTTCCTTTGTACGTTGGAGGTTCAGTCTGTGGAAGAATGTTTAACTGATACTTGACTTTAGTATCAGTCCGCTGATTCCACGTGGCACGCATTAAGTAATCAGTTCAAGACTGATTCTTCGACTGTTGCTTCAGTCGGCAACTTCAGTCTTCAGTCTTCAGTCTTCAGAACCGGAACTAAACTAGAAAAGAACTCTAACATTTGAGTTCGAACAGTTTTAGTCTATTACAAACAAAGCCTATGGATTTTGGTATCATCAAAACAAGGATTATGATATTCCATTAAGTTCCCAACACTAAGGAAGACTAAGTCTTTTTTATTCTTTTCTACTCTTTGGCAGCCGATTCTTCCTTGACTAAGTCATCAATTTAATCTTCTTCTTCATATTTTATAGTACACAAAATGTCCCAATTAAATCAATGTAGATTTAATTCTATTTCCTCCATACTATACGATATTTGAGTATACTTAAATATACAGTCATATTAATTCTCTTAAAATAATTAATGAAGAAGATAAAACCAAGAAATTTATTTAGAAGTAAATAAATAATTATTATAATTAAAATAACTCTAACAATCTGCCCATTTTTATCTTTCATCATCAAAACTAAAATTGCCGAAGAGAATTAATATATATAACTCAATATCAATATCAATACTAGACTCCCCCTTAATGAGAAATTCCCCTTAAGGATCATCTCCCCCTCGAATAGAGATATCCATCTAGAAAGAAAGAAACATTCCCCTTAATCAAATATCAAACGAAGAAAATATGTATCCCTTTGTCCAAAAAAAAAAAAATCAAATGCTCCCCCTAGACTGCATATAGGCAAATATAATACCAAGATAGTAAAATATCGCAAGCCAAAATGATATATATGAGAAAAACAAAAATTATATGTTCATCGCAAATCATCACAAAACAGAAATGCTCCATGAAATGTTTGAGCATTTTAACCAACAAAAATCATTTAAAATGGAGTTCAAAATTTAAACACAACAACCATCATGTTTAAACTTCATCATTTGAAATTTTATAGACGTCCTTCTTCTCCTCTTCTTCTTTGGCAGCTCCACAAGATTTATTTCTTTCATTCTTGATTGATATCTCTATTTGAGGGGGAGATTATCCTAAGGGGATTTTTTTACTACAAGGGAGTTTGGGTTTTGATGAAGAAAGATAAAAATGGGGAGATCGTTAGAGTTATTTTAACTCGAATTATTTATTTATTTATTCAATTTATGAATTAATACCTTAGTTTTATCTTCTTCATTAAATATTCTTAATAATAGAATTTATTAATATTTATATATATGTATTTTCCCCTTAATCAGTAATCTAAAGAAATAGTGAAAAGGTACAGATCCATCCCTATAGTAGAGGCCCTTATAGCGTATTGCTCTCCATAGTCAACATTGGATCAAACAGGCCCCGAAGTTCCAAAATTCAAGCAATTAAACCCCTCCTCACAGACGGCCGTTAACTTTTGTTACTATTTAAAAAAAAATATTTTGAAAATGGGAGCGTTCTACCGGCGATTCTGCCCCCCTTCGCTGAAGGTTTCCCGGCTGGTCGCTAGGTTTTGAATCCCAACTCCACACAGTCATCCCATCTCTCCTCACTCAACCAGCCGGTTTCTCCAAATCCTTTTCAGCTTTCTCTTTTTATGTGCAATTAGGTAACCCTAATCGACCATTTCGAGAAGAAGGAAAAATCCACTCACGTTGAAATGGGGATCAAAAAGCTGAACGACGATGGCAGTTCGTCCTCGCACTCACTGCCGCGAGTAGAGACCCCGCTCTTGTTTGGCCACGGCAGCGGCGGCAAGCCCATCGTCCTCTCCTCTCAACCGAAAACATTCGCCAATGTCTTCATCGCCATCGTCGGCGCCGGCATGCTCAGACTCGCGTACACATTCATGCACATCGGCTGGCTCACCAACCTCGTCATGGTCTTCGTCGTCTCCATCCTCACCTACCACGACATGATGTTTCTCGTCCACACCCGCAGGAGGATCGAGGAATCCACCCGCTGCTCCTCCTCTACCAAAATCGCATCCTTCGGCGATTTAGGGTTCATCATGTGCGGATGCATCGGCAGATCCACCGTCGATCTGATGATCATCCTCTCCCAAGCTGGATTCTACGTCGGTTACCTAATATTCATTGGCGACACCCTCGCCAATTTGTTCACCTCTTCCCCGGCGCTCGCCGCAGCCTCTATGATTTGGAGTATTTCAGCTAAGAGCTTATACATTTGGAGATGCTTCCCCTTCGAATTGGCATTGAATTCGATCCCCTCGCCGAGACTATCCGCAGTGTCGTTTTCAGGATCTTCTCTAAATTGAGCGTTGGAGAAATCGGTTTCCTTGAGGAATGAGAGGACCACGTCGGTGGTTTGTTGGCTTCTCGAGCCGAATAGGGACGCGATCTGTACGGCGGCAGCAGGGGAGAAGTGGTGGTTTTTTATTAGGAATTGGGAGACTGCGGCGGTGTTTAACGGCTGCTTTGCGGTCTCGGTGGAGAAGTAGAGAGAGAAAGGGAAAGAGGAATTGTGGTCGAAGAAGAAGGAGATTAGTGTCCAGCATAGGAGATTTGGGTTAAAAAAATTTATAAAATAACGAAAGTTAATGGCTGTTTGTAAGGTGGGTTTAATTGCTTGAATTTTGGAACTTCGGGGGCCTATTTGATCAAGTGTTGACTATGGAGAGCAATACGCTATAGGGGCCTCTACTATAGGGGTGAATTTGTACCTTTTCCCAAAGAAATATATCTCCCTCTCAAACTTATAGAAAATACCCATAGTGCCAATACTCCCTCTGGACCGCATTTATCCAAGTAATACAATACTAAAATTGGTTAATTGCATCAAAATACCTGACCTTTTTCCAAAATTTAGTTTTTTGACAATCTTTTTAATTGTAGCAAAAATTTCAACGAGCTTTCAATTTGTTGCAATGTCCGTCTGGGAAAAATTTCCGGCCAAATTAAATATGAGTTGGCAATTGGAATGCCAACGTGGCATCAGAAATGCCAAATCACACCCCCTCCCCCTCCCACGTCGCCCTCTCTATCTCTCTTTCCCCCTCCTCCTCCCACGTCACCTTCTCTCTCTATCTTCTCAATCCGCCTTTCCAGTTCCCCCTTTCCATGTCGACTCTCACCCTCTCTCTCACTTCCTCCATCTCCATCCGCATCTCCTCGATCTGTTGCGCCATCTCCATCTTCATCTTCTCCATTCTCATGAATCCTTCTCCCAGCGCCTGGATCGCTTCCACCACCGACTTACTACCGGAGCTCGAATTGGGGGGAATAATTCTAGGGTTAGGGTTAGGTTTGGCGGATGCTGCTCCGGGCATCTTGATCCGAACCCTGGGCGTGGATGTGGATCTGGATCCGTTGGTTTGGCGATTGTAGAGATCGTTGATGCGCTTGACGCTGTTGGTCTTGGTGTCTACGTCTTCGTCGTCGTCGTCGGACGAGGGTGGAGGGGTGGGGTCAGAGCCCTTCTCCATGGAGTGCATGTTGTGGAAGTGGGCCCAGGAGGAGGCGGATCGGCGGGCGCCGCTGCTGGATCTCTGGATCTCGGTGCAGTACCGCTTGCGGAGCTTTTCCATCTTGTGGCGGCACTAGACGGTGGTCTTGGGCGGGAAGGCGGAGCACCGCGACGCCACGTCGTCGGCGACCTCCTGCCAGTGGTTGCCGCGGCGGAGGGAGTACCACTTGTCCTTGTAGGCGTCGATGAGGGCGACGGTCTCCTCGGAGCTCCAGCACGGCGGGGGGAGGCTAGCGTGGCGGTGGGGATGTCGTCGGGGGAGGATGGGGAGATGATCGTAGCCATGGTGGGGGATGAGATCCGGGGGAATTAGGGGGAATTAAGGGGGAACTGGGAAGGGGGATGGAGAAGAGAGAGAGAGAGAAGGTGACGTGGGAGGAAGAGGGGGGAAGAGAGAGAGAGAGAGGGCGACGCGGGGCGTGACATGGGAGGGAGAGGGGGTGTGATTTGGCATTTCTGATGCCACATTGGCATTCTGACTGCCAACTCATATTTAATTTGGCCGGAAATTTTTCCCGGACGGACATTGCAATAAATTGAAAGCTCGTTGAAATTTTTGCTACAATTAAAAAGATTGTCAAAAAACCAAATTTTGGAAAAAGGTAAGGTATTTTGATGCAATTAACCCTACTAAAATTATATAGATATTGTAAGCCAAAAGATATTCGTGAAAATCAATCAAAAATGCATCCATCGCAACATATGCACCCATCAGAAATGCCCATAGAAATTTTTCAGACATCCTCTTCCTCATTTTCCTCTTCGGTAGCTCCACCAATTGTGCGAGCACCATCTCTCCCTTTTTGAGAAGAAAGTAAAATCTTTAAGAGCTCTACCTTCTCCTTGGCCTTGGCAATATGAGATTCAAATAATCTCACTTGGCCTTCATTTTCCTTCAGTTCCTGCATTAGGAAGGCAACAAGGGTTGGCAATGTTTGGACCGCATGTGAGAACATCTGGTACCACAGGTGTTGCAGGGATCGACACAAGGAAGGTCTTTCACATAAGCCGCAACAAGGTGCATGCTTGAAAGCTTGAACACATTTTGAGGATGGGATAGAATGTCATCTTTATCCATCGTAAAGCCTTAGTGCTCCAATGCCGTGTAAATGAGAGAGGGATATGGAAGAATGCCCTTGTTCATCTTGACTGCCTCTTGTTGTACTCGCTAGAATACTATGATGAGCCTATGTTTGAGCTCATTTTCTGTGTCTGTTTAGCTCTAGATGAAGAGTATGGGGAAACGTGCATGAAAAAGAGAAGGTGAGAAGGTTTTTTGATGCGAAAGACATAATATTTTTAATATCAAATCTTGAAGGAAATATATGGAAAAAGTTTGACCAAGATATTAAAAAGACTTTTCATAATCAAGAACTTAAAATTTTAAGGAAAGAATTTTAAAAACCGTTGGAGCTCTTAAGAAGAAAAATGGGATGAAAAGATTTGAGGATATAAGATATATCTTTTTGATTGTTCAGTGACATGTTCCAACATCTTGATTCAACATTGCTGTTAATCCACTAATAACAATAATTAATACATAATCGCATAAAATCTGAATTGTTCAGAAGCAATCATGATTTCATATCATTTTTTAAGGTAGCATCGTCGCTACGAACGTCGAGCCCCCAAGCTACTTTGATATTTTTTTTATTCTTTTTAAATTTTTATGGATTAATCACACATTGAATTAATAAATTGGACAAGTCACATGGATAATGATCTAATATACTTATAAACACAAAGCTTGCACAAAGTCTAACCATAAACACACGTTCTATCACATTGTTTTTTTTTTTTCTATTTCCTTGTTCTCACGTTCTAGACAACATCAGTCTAAAGAACAAAGACTAAGAGATTTTCGAGGGCTTGAAAATCTCTCAAAGTCAAGAGGTTTGGTGAAGATATTAGAAATTTGATCAAGAATACTTACATAATCAAGCTTCACAATTCTCTTTCCATTAAGAGTACTTACATAATGTCGGCCACATAGTGAATTACCCTCTTGACAACCTTCAAGTGTGAGGTTTTAGGTTGTGCTTGATATCTTGCACAAACACACACTATACATGATATCCGGCGACTTGCGGTGAGATAGAGACAACTGTCAATTATTGATCAGTACAATGTTGGATCAATGTCTTCACCATTACTGTCTTTGGTCATTTTTTATGTTTTCCCCATCGATGTTCGCATATGCTTTGTATTTTCGAGCTCGAACCTTTAGACGAGGTTCTTGACATATTTGCTTTGGTTGATGAATATCTTATCCTTGCTTTGTTTAAGCAATTCAAGAAAGTAATTGAGCTCACCTACCATACTCATTTCGAATGTTGAATACACCCAAATATAAAACGCATAAAAATATAAGATGATTGTTCGCTAATTTATTTGACACGCCGCAAGTGTACGGGTGCAATTGTGTACAGTAGCAAGCAAGGTTGTATTCCACAGAGACTGAATTAACCAATTCCTATCCTAAATTATTCTACTCTATATGGACAAATGAAATTAAGTGTTTTGATTTTAAAACTAAATAAATAAATAAATAACAGGAAACAAAATAAATCAAGCTGCGAAACAGAGAAACAGATAAGAGAAGATTTTCCAACGCAAAGGTTTCAACAGATTCTCCTAACTAACATGTTCAACTCAATTAATAAGATGATTCCTAAGGCAATCTCTAAGCTAGTTCATACCCACTCTCGTGGCATACAAACCGTTAATAACATGCAAGGCTACCATCCCTGGATCACACTTCTGACATGTAACTCCTAAAAGTTCCTAGGATTAATGCCCTCACAATTATCAATTCCCTTTAGAATTAAAATAAATGTGGTCTATGTTCTTAGTTCAGGTAATAATCATCATCTTCCGATCTCAAATTAAAACCTATGATTATGCTAAATTGGTGATCAAGCAATAAAGCAAACAATTATATCAAGAACATAAAAAGGAATAACAATCTCAATTAATTGAATCAACCAGTCAGAAATTTAAATCATGTCTACTCCCTAAACCCTGGGAAAAAGGGATTCTGGCCACACATAGAACAAAAACAGCATGCAAAGAGCACAAAAAGGATTAATATCACGACATGCAAAGAACAGAATAAAAGAAATAAAGCTCTTCGTGACCCATTCGTGGAATCCCCAGTCTAATCTATTACATTTAAAACATAAAAGAAATACTAAAAAAAAATGAAAACTCGGCCCGAAACTGCTCCATCGGGCCCGTCTTTGAAAACTAGAGTTTGGAACCCCTAGGGTTTGCCTCGAAAAACGTGCACCGCCGTGGAAGCTCTGCTTAGAGTAGCCCTGCCTGGGAGTGCGCAGCTCTGCCTGGGAGCGCAGCCCTGTCTTGGAATGCAGCCCTGCTCAGCGAAGCTCTGCTCTGGAGCGCTGCTCAGCGCAGCTCTGCTTAGGACAGCTCTGCTCCAAAGCGCTGCTCAGCGCAGCTCTGCTCAGCACAGCTCTGCTCGAAAGCGCTGCTCACCGCAGCTCTGCTCTGGAGCGCTGCTCACCGCAGCTCTGCTTAGCACAACTCTGCTCCGAAGTGCTGCTCAGCACAACTCTGGTTAGTGCAGCTCTGCTCAGTACAGCACTGCTCCGAAGCGCTGCTCAGCACAGCTCTGCTCTGGAGCGCTGCTCAGCGCAGCTCTTCTTAGCACAGCTCTGCTCAGCACAGCTCTACTTAGCGCACCTCTGCTCAGCACAGCTCTGCTACGAAGCGCTGCTCAGTGTAGCTCTGCTCTGGAGCGCTGGTCAGTGCAGCGCAGCCCTGAGGCACACGCAACAGCGCAGCCCTGCCCGGCCATCCACTCCAAACACCTGTTCTCTATTCTTCGTCTGATCGTCGTCGTCTTCGTCTCGTTTTACCATAATTACAGATTACAGCCGAAAAACAAAAAATAATTTGAAATTCTAATCTAACCACGGATTTTCTCGTGGTGAAATAACTATTACAACGTCAAAATAACGTACCCCACGAATCAACAGACCACGAAGAACAGCAGCAGCAGCAAGCCAAACTCAATGCATATTATTAATTGTACGCGAATTAACTGACAAAGCCGAGAAAAGCAATCCCGGCTCTGATACCAATTGAAGGATTTTAGCCCCGAAGGGATCGTTTCTTGGATATCATAATTCACCATACAACGATTAATTCCTAACATGCTCCTATGAATTTAAGTGCTACACATAGGAGTTAGAACCACTTACTTATGAATTGTATGTAGAGGCTATCGATGATTGAATTGAAAGACTCCAGCTCTGACCTTCTGAACTGTATCTGTCGCAGCCCGACGCCTAGCCAGTGATAGTGTAGACCGGGTATCGATACGACTAAATAAATTAATAATGTAAAAAGAGAAAACTAGATTGAACGTCGAGCGGAAGCAATATTGAAATGTGCTAAAATCAAGAAAGATGACATCATCATCAATAAAAATATTATTGGCTTCATAACTTCAAAAATATCGGGATTCTCGTCAACATTTACAAAGAGACCATAATTAATTACTCACAAAGACTCAGTATATACAGAGTATCGCAGCAAAATGCGAACAGACTATATGTATGAAGACATATAGCCGATAGTAAATTTCTTGATTAAGTCTAAACTAAAGTTCAACATCTTGATGTTACCGCAAGAAATATGAATACAGTAAAAGAGAAACCATCCGAAACAAAATCCCCGCCAGCACCAGTCCAATCTCCCTCCTCGCTTATCCTGCACGTTTAGAAATACATGTAGGGCTGAGTATAAAATACTCAGCGGACATATGCCGAAAATTAGTGAAAACTCACTCTTAGAGCTATAAATTGAACTTGCCACATAAGTAATACACGAGGATTTTACTCAAAAGAACCCGTGTAAGCAGCTAAATCATAAACATCATAAATAAACGATAGCGCTATCAAAATACTCATCATGTATGTACCACATCTACAACTCATCATTGTCAAGGTACTGAGAAGTAGGCCTCCTTCTCAAGCACCGTAACCGGTCATCCCGACAGTCAGCTCACAGACATTTCTGACCGACCAACCCGGTATACAGCTCACGGTCACCTCTTTGTACACAATCCCGCTTTTGGCAGGACCCAGATTCATCTCATCACTAGAGGGTGACATACATGTTCATCATCATCAAAATTGGCAAGTCAATTAGTTCAACATCAATAAATCTCAAATTATTTATCAAACTCACAAACATCATCATCAGTAATAATTTTCATCAAACTGAAATTGACAGTTAAATCACATCATTTACTTCATTTCGTATAAGAGGCCTACGATACGCAGGGGATCTCTATATACGTAGTAAAAATAATGTCAACCTGATGTCTTAGCTTACTGTCGTAGCGCTCGGGGTGGACTCACTTCCGTCCTCTACTCGTATCTTCAGATATCATCAATGTCGGATAAAGTCCATGGGGTAAAACAAAAGGAATCGTTCAGAAACTTCCTTACTAAGAATATCATTCTAGCTTAGTAATATTCCATCACTTCTCATTTCTACACTCCATCTCACTCGATCTCATATCGTAAACACTTTCTAAGGAATCACTATTTTATTATCGACTTATCTCCTAATTTAGGTCTAAACTCTGTCAAGGAACAACTCATAAATGTACAATCCAAAAGCACATAGCAATTATATACACAACT